>NW_017617183.1:564164-784164 GCF_001879475.1 Ipomoea nil
TAATGTGGGTTGCATGTGCTTGCTACGTGTTATGTGTGTGCTACCCCAATTCGGTTGCGATCGATTGGTGATCCTGAGCTGCGGTTCAGAAGCTGGCTGCGTCAGATTGATACTCTTGGCTGCGGTCCACCGTTTGGTTGCGATCAAACGTTTCTATACGAGCTGCGGTTCGTCCTTTTTCCTGGCTGCGGTCAGATGACATTCTCTTGGGCTGCGGTCCACTGTTGGTTGCGATCAACACTATGATGAGCTCGGTTCATCGGTCGTTGCGATCGACCCCTCCGTGTTGCGATACGGGGCAAGGTGCTGGGGGGCCGTGTCAGAGCTATATGCGCTGACCCTCATGTATGGGCATGCGATTGGTCCTGTGGCGCCAACAAAGTGTGTTATGTGTTGTGATATGGATGAGTTGTGATTATGAGTGTCTTGGGGGATGTGACTATGGGACTTATATTGGGGATTGTTCATGTTGGGTTATGATTATTGTTTATGCCTTGCCTTATCTGCCTTATCTATTGTGAACTGCATATGCTCGTTATAACTGTTGCTTGTGTCTGGCCTTATCTGTCGAGTCATTCCCGGTTTTAAAGCTAGAGTTCGTAGGATATATCTTCATGCTCATAATGGTTTTCGTATATCTATATATATCTCTATATGTATTGTATTTCAACGCGTTGGAGTGGGTTACCAGCATCTCTCGCTGAACAGATATATTTGGCTTTCAGGCACAGAAGAATAAGTCACTGGAGCGCGCTAGAACTTGGAACGTAGAAGTAGATAGTTCCCTTTTTGGCCTGCGTGCCATGCTTATGCGTTTACATTATTGAGGATATTAGTAGTTAGCCTGTGCACCTGAGTTCTCTAGCTCAGGTGTGGCATAGCACCCCATACTCTTGTATTATGTTTTGGGATTTAATGAGATTTCACCTTTATTCTATAAGTTTTAAATGTCTTGAAAATCTGGGGTGTTACAGTTGGTATCAGAGCCTAAGTTTGACCCTAGGATAAAACTCTTAAGACCGGACTTTAGGACATTAAGCTTGAACTCTAGGTATTTAGGAACATAGGACTCAGGAATCTTAGGACGCGCGGTAAGACTGAGAAACCTACACATCACCTCCCCTCACTTCACCCCCTCTAATATTAAGAACTCTTCTCCGCTTATTACATCAAGGTGAAAGCACAAAATAATATCAACCTTTAACCACCAGGATGGCACCCAAGAAGAAACCGACAGGAACACCGAGACACCCTACCCAGGAACTCCTGACTCAGAATCTACAACGCCTGACCCAAATTGCCCAGGCACTAAGCACTGTCATTCCTCAACCCTACCAACGAACGAGAACTTGGAAATCCACCACCAAGTCTCGGCACACCAACCGCCACCTTCTCGGGAGACGAAGACCCACGACCTCGAGGAATGGATCGAGACCTTCGACAGGGTATTCAGGGCAACCCAATGCCCCGAACACCGCCAAGTCGGGATAGCCTCCTTCTACTTCAGACACGAGGCCGACACCTGGTGGGCCCGTGAGGGACCTACGTACGAACACGACCCCGGATTCGACTGGGGAAGGCCTGAAAACACGGTTACGAGAACGGTTCTACCCCGATCATCTGAAAGCCGTCACACGCGAGGAATTCCTCCATCTAAGGCAAGGGGCGGCCCCAGTCTCAGAATACTACCAATGATTCTGCCAACTGGCTCGCCTCACCCCCGAGCTAGTATCCACCGAAGGAATCAAGGTCAGGAAATTCCTAGCAGGCCTTAACCCCGAACACCAGAGGGCTTGGCCGCCCAAGAACCAAAGACCCTCGGAGAAGCCTACGCCAAGGCGTGTCAACTACAACAGGTAACGAACCCGCCCCAAGGGACACGACTGGGGTATAAAAGGAAGCCCGAAAGAAGTCGCCCAATTCCGCCAAAGAGTCTAAAAACCCCAAAACCACCCCACTGAGCCGGGCCATCACGCCGACTGCCCGGGGAAGGGTCCTCACCCTAAGCAAGGCCAGGGTCGGAGATAGCAACATAGTCTCCGGAACCTTCCTAGTGAACGCCACCCCAGCCACCATACTATTTGAATCGGGGGCTACCAACTCATTTATAGCAACCGAATTCGCCACCTCAGCTCGACCTTAACACCAGCACCAAGGTCCGGCTCCAAGTCAAGGTGGCCTCAGGCGAGATCATAAAATGTGATCGCATGCACGAACATGTGATAATCACCAATCCAAGGGTGGAATTTCCCAGCAATCTAATCCAGTTCCAACTGGATGGGATGCAAGTGATCTTGGGCATGGACTGGCTAGGGAAATTCCAAGCGCAAATCTTGTGCGGAGAGCAAAAAGTGCTCCTACGAGGACCAGACGGTAAGAGGGTGTCATACTGCAGTATCCGCCAGGATCCGGGGATCAAGCTTGTAAACATGATGAAAATTAAGAAGTATCTGGGCCAAGGAAACGAGGCCTTCTTATGCTCAGTCGAAGACCTCAACGCCAAAATACTCGAACCACGAGACATCCCAGTGGTAAACGAGTTCACCGACGTTTTTCCGGACGAAATTCCCGGGCACCCCGGCCAGAGAGGTCGAGTTCACCATAGACCTCAAACCGGGCGCCGCCCCGATCTCTAAACCACCCTACCGACTGGCACCAAAGGAAATGAAAGAACTGAAAGCGCAACTCCAGGAACTACTAGATAAGGGTTATATCCGGCCCAGCACCTCCCCATGGGGGGCACCGGTATTGTTCGTTAAGAAAAAGGATGGGAGCATGCGCCTGTGCATCGACTACAGGGAACTCAACCAGGTTACAATAAAGAATAGGTACCCCCTTCCCCGGATAGATGACTTGTTCGACCAACTTAAGGGGGCAGGAGTATTCTCGAAGATCGACCTAAGATCCGGATATCATCAAATCCAAGTGGCCAAACCGGACATCCAGAAAACGGCCTTCCGAACACGTTACGGCCACTACGAGTTTACCGTGATGCCCTTCGGCCTCACTAACGCACCCGCCATATTCATGGACCTCATGAATCGAGTATTCCGACCTTACCTGGATGACTTCGTCATTGTGTTCATTGACGACATCCTAGTCTACTCCCGAGATAAAGAAGAGCATGGGAGGCACCTTCGCACATCACTACAAACCCTCCGAGAAAACCAACTCTACGCTAAATTCTCTAAGTGCGAATTCTGGCAAGACAGCGTAGCCTTCTTGGGTCACGTAATAACCAAAGAGGGGATCAGGGTGGACCCCGCTAAGATTCGCGCCGTTAAAGAATGGACCACGCCAAGCTCACTCTCGGAGGTCCGAAGCTTCCTAGGCCTGGCTGGTTACTACAGGAGGTTTGTACCCGACTTCACCAAGATAGCCCAACCCCTCATTAAGCTCATGAAAAAGGAAACCCCCTTCCGATGGGACAACAACTGCATCTCGGCCTTCCAAGAATTAAAGGACAAGCTAACCACGGCGCCCGTGCTAGCTATCCCCTCCGGGACGGAAGAATTCGAGGTCTACAGCGATGCATCCAATAATGGGTTGGGATGCGTGCTGATGCAAAAAGGGAAGGTAATAGCATACGCATCCAGGCAACTCAAGACCCACGAAGAAAACTACCCCACCCATGACCTCGAACTAGCCGCTATCGTTTTCGCACTAAAGATCTGGAGACACTACCTGTATGGTGTGCAATGCAAAATCTACACCGACCATAAGAGCTTAAAGTATATCTTCACCCAAAAGGACCTAAACATGAGACAACGAAGGTGGCTAGAACTCATAAAAGACTATGACCTAGACATCCAATACCACGAGGGAAAAGCCAACGTCGTTGCAGACGCTTTAAGCCGAAAGACGACCCATTCCCTCAACACCACGTGGGTCCTACCGGACCAACTATACAGGGACTTCCAAAAACTACACTTAAAAATAATAGAGCAGGGACAAACCCGCCCTAATGCCTACCTACTCAACACGCAAGCCATACCCGCCCTCTTCGAGGAGATCAAAGCAAGGCAACATCAGGACCCAGAACTAGATAAGATTCGCCACGACCTAACCCAAGGGAAGGAATGCCCCTTCGAAGCACACCCGGACGGTAGCCTCCGTTACAAGGGAAGGTGGTGTGTACCCTCAACACACCCCCACTTGAAACAACGGATCTTGGAGGAAGGACACAACTCCCCGTACTCAGTCCACCTGGGAGGTGACAAGCTATACCAAGACGTAAGGAGGACGTTTTGGTGGCTAAACATGAAGAAGGAAATCGCAGATTTCGTGGCCAGGTGCCTGAATTGCCAAAGAGTAAAGGCCGAACGATGCAGGCCCAAGGCACTCGTACAACCCCTCGAAATACCCCAAGGAAAATGGGATTCCATATCCATGGACTTCGTCGGAGGGCTACCCTCGACAAGAACCGGCAAGGACAAAATCTGGGTCATAGTGGATCGGCTGACCAAAACGGCACGATTCATTGCCATGAAGGAAACCTGGACAATGACGCAACTAGCCCAAGCCTACATAAACCGAGTGGTGAAATACCACGGAGTCCCCCGAAACATTGTGTCCGATAGAGATTCCAGATTCCTCTCACAATTCTGGAAATCACTACAATCAGCATTGGGAACGCACCTAAAGCTAAGCACAGCTTTTCACCCCACCACAGACGGCCAATCCGAGAGAACCATCCAAACCCTTGGGGACATGCTGAGAGCCTGCACACTAGACTTCTGAGGGACGTGGGAAGAACACCTAGACCTCATCGAGTTCTCATACAACAACAGCTACCACGCGAGCATTCGAATGGCACCCTACGAAGCACTGTATGGTCAGAGATGTAGAACCCCATTATGTTGGGAAGATATGGTCAACCCGGTAACACTGGGCCCCCAATACCTACAAGACACCATAGCTAAGGTCAAACACATCCAGGAAAGGATGAAGGCCGCCCAAGACCGCCAGAAGTCTTACGCCGACCTAAAGAGGAAGCAAGCCGAATTCAACCTCGGAGACAAGGTCTGGCTAAGGATCTCGCCCACACGAGGAGTAATGAGGTTCGGAAGAAAAGGAAAACTCAGCCCCCGATTCATCGGCCCTTACGAAATCGTGGAGAGAATCGGAGAATTGGCCTACCGCCTCGCCTTACCTGTCGAGCTAGAACGAGTCCACAACGTGTTCCACGTATCTCAGCTAAAGAAATACATACACGATCCAAGCCACGTACTCCAACACGAGACCGTAGACCTCGAGGAGTCACTAGTGTACGAAGAGAAACCCGTAAGAATCCTGGACACCAAAACAAGAAATACCCGGAACCGGAGTCATAGAAATGGTGAAGGTCCTCTGGACCAACCACGGGACCGAGGAAGCAACATGGGAACTTAAAGACACGATGAAGGAACAGTATCCCGAGCTGTTCACTCCAGGTAACTAAGACAAAACTTTCTTTTTTCTCACCCGGGGCCAAGCTTCGGGGACGAAGCTTCCTATTAAGGGGGGGAGAGTGTAACACCCCGTGTTATGAATCCTAAAACCAATTGATTAATTAATTAATTAATAGCCCAGGAGAAAGAATAAATTATAATGATTAATTAGGGAAAAAGGCCACCGTAGCCCATGGGCCCAAATATATAAACCCAACCCCTAACCCCAATAGGATTAAACTCTAAATAAACCCTTGGATCTATAAATAGAGAACTTAGGGAGCACCTAGAACCCCCACACGCCTAGACGCTCCACCACCCCAGGAGAGCTCCAAGAATTCCCTTAGAAGAAATCAAGAAAACAAGAAAGCTTAAAGAAAGATCCTTCATAGCCAAGGAATTAATTAAGGCTAAGAGGTAACCCATGTCTCAAAAAAACCTATTTTCATAGCTATGATTTCCCCCTTAGGGTTTCCCCATATTATTGTGTATTAATGACTTGTGATAATTATTGTTGATGATTGATGTGATGATCCCATGGGGGATCTTGATAATCTTGATATTGAGAGATTCTTGATAATTATGATATTCTTGATGATTATATGGAGTTCCTGATGATTATGTGTTGTTCTTGATAATTGGGTGATGATCTTGATGATTATGTGTTATTCTTACCGAATCCTGCAATTAGAAGACGAACCGTATTCTTGTTGATATAAAAGTGATTAGAACCCTAGGTTGTATCGTATGATCTTATTCTTGGATTATCGGGTGGGGAAATCGCATGTTTGGGTGTTGATTATACTTAGAAAAGCATGATAGGTTATGTGCCGTTCGTTCCTCGTATTTGATTCGTTAATTATCTATGGGTTGTCGTTAATTGTGTTGTAAAGAGTCTAAGCATGGTTTCGGGTTCCATAACGGTCCCCGGGGCGTAAAGTGTGTGAAAAGAGTCAGTGGGGGGTAGGGGACCCGCCACCTACCCATAGCCGTAAACAACCGCCTGGCAGCGGGTGGCCGGTGGGCGGGCAGCTGCCCGCCGGCGACCCGCTGCCCGGAACAGTAGAAACTGGCGGGCAGCCGGCGGGTGGCCCACCACCCACCGGCTACACGCTGGAAAGTCGTCCCACCTGGGACCCCGGCTTCCCCGTTTGACGTCCCCCGTTCCCCGTGGTGTCCCAACGGACCCCGTTTATCGTGCCTATGTCTAGTTTGATGTTTCGGGTACCGTTCATAGGTTTATGAGTCTATTATATTGCATGCTGGTTGAATTGGTACCCCGTTGACCTAGGTGGAAGAAGTATGAACCCCTTAGGACTGTTCTTAGTATGTGATGGATCACGCATAGGTTTTGTTATGCGCTTTCTCCCCCTTCCTAATGTGTAATGTGGGTTGCATGTGCTTGCTACGTGTTATGTGTGTGCTACCCCAATTCGGTTGCGATCGGATTGGTGATCCTGAGCTGCGGTTCAGAAGCTGGCTGCGGTCAGATTGATATTCTTGGGCTGCGGTCCACCGTTTGGTTGCGATCAAACGTTTCTATACAAGCTGCGGTTCATCCTTTTTCCTGGCTGCGGTCAGATGACATTCTCTTGGGCTGCGGTCCACTGTTTGGTTGCGATCAAACACTATGATGAGCTGCGGTTCATCGGTCGGTTGCGATCGACCCCTCCGTGTTGCGATACGGGGCAAGGTGCTGCGGGGCCGTGTCAGAGCTATATGCGCTGACCCTCATGTATGGGCATGCGATTGGTCCTGTGGCGCCAACAAAGTGTGTTATGTGTTGTGATATGGATGAGTTGTGATTATGAGTGTCTTGGGGGATGTGACTATGGGACTTATATTGGGGATTGTTCATGTTGGGTTATGATTATTTTTTATGCCTTGCCTTATCTGCCTTATCTATTGTGAACTGCATATGCTCGTTATAACTGTTGCTTGTGTCTGGCCTTATCTGTCGAGTCATTCCCGGTTTTAAAGCTAGAGTTCGTAGGATATATCTTCATGCTCATAATGGTTTTCGTATATCTATATATAGCTCTATATGTATTGTATTTCAACGCGTTGGAGTGGGTTACCAGCATCTCTCGCTGAACAGATATATTTGGCTTTCAGGCACAGAAGAATAAGTCACTGGAGCGCGCTAGAACTTGGAACGTAGAAGTAGATAGTTCCCTTTTTGGCCTGCGTGCCATGCTTATGCGTTTACATTATTGAGGATATTAGTAGTTAGCCTGTGCACCTGAGTTCTCTAGCTCAGGTGTGGCATAGCACCCCATACTCTTGTATTATGTTTTGGGATTTAATGAGATTTCACCTTTATTCTATAAGTTTTAATTGTCTTGAAAAATCTGGGGTGTTACAGCCACATTTACGTATTTACGCTTTGAGGATATTAGTTAGTTAGCCTGTGCACTTGGGTTCTCTAGCCCAGGTGTGGCATAGCACCCCGAACGCTTGTATTTATATCTTGGGATTTAATAAGATTCTACCTTTATTATAAGTTTTAAATGTCTTGAAAATCTGGGGTGTTACAGGTTCGTTATCTTGACTGCGGTCAAACTGGTTACTCATGAGCTGCGGTTCATTCTCCTGGCTGCAGTTAGTGACTCACTTCTCGGGCTGCGGTCCACATGGGCCTCATGTGCTATGGTCCACCGACTGGACGCTCCAGGCGGTGTGTAGGGCCACTAGCCCGAGGAAGGCCATAGTCCACCGAATGAGTTGTCAGGCGGTGTGTAGGGCTATGGTCGGCTGCAATTCACCGAGTGTATGTGCCAGTGGTGTGTATGGTCGTAGTCCCCAAAGATCATTGCCTACCGAATGAGTCCCTCAGGCGGTGTGTAGGGCTTTGATCCGCGACGACCCACCGACTGAGCTCGTTAAGCGGTGTGTAGGGTCGCATTTCCTAAAAGAGGATCACAGTCCACCGACTGAGCGCGTCAGCGGTGTGTAGGGCTGTGATCCGCCGTTGAAACTATCGACGGTCTATACAATTGGCTGCGATCAATTCCTTCATGCTGCGGTATGAGGTAGGGTGCTGCGCGGCCGTGTTAATGCTATATATACTAACCCTCATGTTTTGGGCATGCGATTGGTCCCGTGGCGCCACCAAAGTGTTCTTGTGTGACAAGGATGTTGATTGAGTGATGATGTCAATGATCTGAAAGTGAACTGTGGCTTTAGATACATGTTTTTTATGATGTTGTCTCTATATAATTGATTATCATTGCTTAATGTGTTTATCCATACCTGTCGAGTCTATTCCTGGTTTTAAAAGCTAGAGTCTCCTAAGTATATATCTTCCTGCTTCAAAATGGTTTTCCTATATCTATATATGTATATATACCTATATTGTATTTCAACGCGTTGGAGTAGGTTACGAGCATTATTCGCTGAACAGATATATTTGGTTTTCAGGCGCAGATGAGTAGACTCCGGAGCGCGCTAGAGATTCGAAGCATAGATAGTTAGTTTTCTTTTCGGCCTGCGTGTCATGATGATGTATATACATCGCTTTGAGGATATTTAGTTAGTATATCCTGTGCATCCGATTTCTCCAGCTCAGATGTGGCATAGCACCCCGAACACTTATGTTTAGTAATGCTCTGTTTTGGGATTTAATGAGAAATTACCTTTATTATATAAGTTTTAAAAGTTTCAAAAATTTGGGGAGTTACAGATTGTATCAGAGCTTAAGTTTGACCCTAGGACAAGCCTATTAAGACCAGACTTTAGGACATTACGCTTAAATTCTAGGTGTTCAGGAACATAGGATTTAGGTATCATAAGACGCGCGGTGAGATTGTGAGCCCCTAATCTTCCCCTCACTCTAAATCACATTTAATTTTAAAAAAAACCCCTCCGCTTATCACATCAAGGTAAGGGTGCAACACTCTAACTCGATATTACTATAAACATTAGCTCAGTAGGTCAGCAGTATGGCACCAAACAGAAGACAAT
Organism: Ipomoea nil; assembly: GCF_001879475.1. Taxonomy (NCBI): domain Eukaryota; kingdom Viridiplantae; phylum Streptophyta; class Magnoliopsida; order Solanales; family Convolvulaceae; genus Ipomoea; species Ipomoea nil. The sequence goes on from NW_017617183.1 coordinate 573,557, forward strand.
CAAGAACTCTGGAACCCGCCACACATGATCCCCTGGCTCAAACTCTACAGCAACTAACCCAAGTTGCCCAAGCACTGAGCGACGTTGCTCTCCGCAACAACAGACCACCACCACCTCCACCAAACACAAACTCATAAATCGCCCGACAAGTTTCAAATCATCGACCACCAACTTTCTCGGGAGAAGAAGATCCCGCAATCCTTGAGGAATGGATTCGGATCTTCGACAAGATTCTAGGATTGGTAGAATGCCCAGAAGAACGTCGTGTAGAGATAGCCTCATTCTACTTCGGGCACGAGGCAGACCCTTGGTGGATCCACGAGGGACCCACTTACAGACAAGAGCCAGGGTTCAACTGGGAAAACCTAAAAACACGACTGCGAGAACGATTCTACCCAGCACACATAAAAGCATCCATGCACGAAGAGTTCCTCCACCTGAAACAAGGAACGACTACTGTAACACCCCGTGTTACGACCCCTAAGATCAATTAAATCATCTAATCAATTACCCAAAAGAAAGAATTAAATCATAATAATTAATTAGGAAGGCCCACCATTGTCCACGGGCCATTATCCCTAAACCCAATCCTTAGTCCCAAAAGAAATAGAACTAGCAAGCCCATAATATTAGTTCCTAACTAGGACACCTAAATATATAAATAGGGGACTTAAGAGGCACCTAGAAACCCCCACCACAAGAATAACGCCCACCAACCCAAAGAGCTCCAAGAATCCCCCTAGAAGAAATCAAGAAAGCAAGAAAGCTTAAAGAAAGACCCTTCATAGCCAAGGAATTAATTAAGGCTAAGAGGTAACCCATGTCTCAACAAAACCTATTTTCATAGCTATGATTTCCCCCGTAGGATTTCCCCATATTATTGTGTATTGATGATTTGCGATATTGTTGTTGATGATTGACGGGATAATTCCATGGGTGATCTTGATATTGAGAGATTCTTGATAATTATGATGTTCTTGATGATTATGTGGAGTTCTTGATGTTCATATGTCATTCTTGATAATTGTATACGCTTATGTCTTATTTGCACCGAATCTTGTAATTGGAGGACGAATCGTATTCTTGTGGGTATAAAAGTGGTTAGAACCCTAGGTTGTATCGTATGATATCATTCTTGGTTTATCGGGTGGGAAATTGCATGTTTGGGGTATTGATTATGTTAGAAAAACATGATAGGTTATGTGCCGTACGTTCCTCGTATTTGGTCCGTTAATTGACTACGTGTTGATCGTTAATTGCGTTGTAAAGTGTCTAAGCATGGTTTCAGGTTCCATAATGGTTCCCTGGGCGTTTTTGTGATGAAAAGAGTCAGTGGGGGGTAGGTGGGGGTAGGGGACCCACCACCTTCCCGCGGCCAAGTCGGGCAGTCCCGGCAGCGGGCAGCGGGCAGCCGGCGGCGGGCAGCTGCCCGCCGGGCACCCGCTGCCCGGAACAGTACACGCCGGCGGGCAGCCGGCGGGTGGACCCCCACCCGCCGGCTACCCGCTGGAAAATACCCCAACCCGGGGATTTTGGCTTCCCCGTTTGATGTTCCCCCGACCCCCGTGGTGTCCCAACGGACTCCGTCTATCGTGCCTATGTCTAGCTTGATGTTTCAGGTACCGTTCGTAGGTTGTATGAGTCTTATATATTGCATGCTAGTTGAATTGGTATCCGGTTGACCTAGGTGAAAGGAGTACGGACCCCTTAGGACCATTCTTAGTATGTGAAGGATCACGCATAGGTTTTGTTATACGTTTTCTCCCCCTTCCCAATGTGTTAATGTGGGTTGCATGTACTTGCTATGTGTTGTGTGTGCATGTAACCCCGAATTGGTTAAGATCAATCGGGGTATACGGGCAGTCGGGTGGGCTGAGAACCATACCGGCTGTTAACCAGGCTGGTAGAGACCGGTCAGGTATATAAATATTATATAGGACTAAGTTCCACTATTCGGGCAGTCGGATGGGCTGAGAACCATACCGGCTGTTAACCAGGCTGGTAGAGACCGGTCAGGTATATAAATATTATATAGGACAAAGATCCACTATACGGGCAGTTGAATGGGCTGAGAACCATCCCAACTGTTAACCAGGCTGGTAAAGACCGGTCAGGTATATAAATATTATGTAGGACAAAGGTCCATCAGTCGGTTGCGATTGGCTCCTCCGTAATGTGAGACGGGGCAGGGTGCTGCGGGGCCGTGTCAGAGCTATATGCGCTGACCCTCATGTATGGGCATGCGTTTGGTCCTGTGGCGCCAACAAAGTGTGCTTTGTGATGAGATATGGATGAGTTTTGTTTATGAGTATATTGGGATATGTGACTATGGGATTATGCCGGGGATTGTTTACATTGGGTTATGATTATTTGTTGTGCTCAGCTCTATCTATCTTGCCTGTGGAGGATTGTATACGCCTGTTAGAACTGTTGCTTGTGTCGAGCCTTATCTGTCGAGTCATTCCCGGTTTTAAAAGCTAGAGTCTCATAGGATATATCTTCATGCTTTAAAATGGTTTTCGTATATCTATATATATCTCTATATGTATTGTATTTCAACGCGTTGGAGTGGGTTACCAGCATCTCTCGCTGAACAGATATATTTGGCTTTCAGGCACAGACGAGTAGTTCACTGGAGCGCTGTAACACCCCAGATTTTCAAGGTATTTAAAACTTATAAAATAAAGGTGAAATCTCATTAAATCCCAAACAGAGTACGAGTGTATGGGGTGCTATGCCACACCTGAGCAAGAGAACTCAGGTGCACAGGCTAACTAACTAATGTCTCAATGATATGAATGCATAAGCATGGCACGCAGGCCGAAAGGGAAACTAACTACTTCTATGTTCCAAGCTCTAGCGCACTCCAGTGACTTAATCTTCTGTGCCTGAAAGCCAAATATATCTGTTCAGCGAGAGATGCTGGTAACCCACTCCAACGTGTTGAAATACAATACGTATAGAGATATATATAGATATACGAAAACCATTCTCAGAAAATCCTCGTGCTTAATCCACACGTTCAGGAAAACAAAGTGCTTCGGGATTACCTGCATACTTATCAACTCAAAGGATATTAGAAGTGGACTGTGGTCAGACATGGACTTTGACAAATGCCGTACGGATGACGTAAAAACCGACTCCCACACCGAGGTGTAGAGGAGTCGATCCAATCGCATCCATATCGCCGCCTCTTTACGGCGCCCATTCCACCAGGTGAAACAGGAGCCGTAGTAGGCCGCATCAATCAGGTCACACGCGCTGACACACTCCTGAAAATCAGTAGTCTTCCGGTGTGAATACAGAAGCCCACCTTTTTTCTCGTCCACACTTAACAAACAGTTGAAATCCCCAGCAACCGCCCAAGGCACACCCCCGGGGATCATAGAGAAAATAGCTTTCAGCTCAGCCCACAAAGGGTCCCGGAGGCGTACCTTAGTCTTGGCATAAACAAATGAGAGCCAAAAAGGCGTGAGAACCGTAGAGTGCACACAAGATATCGTAACACACTGCTCAGTCTGACTCTCAAATGTTACTGCCAAGTCATTATTCCAAAAAAGCCAAATTTTATTAGTACAAGAGGCAAACACATTATCAAAATGAAAACGAATTCTAAAAAACTCAAGCCAATCAGACGAGCTGAAAGGCTCGAGCAGACAAAGTACAAAAGGAGAATGCATTCTTAACAAAACACGGATCCTGCGTGCAGAACCCCGGGAGGACACCCCCCTCACATTCCAAACGAGTATCTTCATATAGACAATAAAACACCCGGCTTCGAGTGAGAGGGGTCCCCCCCTTTTCTGGTATGTATAAGCCGACGTCCTACCGGGCCTACACCATCAAGCACCCGATCCTCAGAGTCTGACCCCGACTCCGGGGCCCACTCCTCACGCTCATGACCAGGCTCCGGCACGTCAGAATCTGACCAAGCCCTTTCCCTCCCCCTTCTCGACCCCCAGGGAGCCTTAGGAGAAAGAGAAAAAGGAGTGAAAGAGAAAGATACCTGATGCGGGCTCTGAAGATCAGCCCGCCCTCCCGAGGGACTAAAACCCCCCGTAACCTCCGGGATAGTGGACAACTGGCCAGGCAACTGGCCAATCCCTACCCCAGGCGCTGTCGTACCTACAGATATCCTGCTGTCAGCCGGGGTAGAGGGCAATTCGCCACCCCCCGGCTCCACAATAGCCTCCTCAGAGGCTACGTCCTCATCCTGGAGCACCGAAACCCATTACTAACCGGAACCGGGGTGGCCCGGCTAGCAGAAAGGGCCCGCCATACCTTATTACCTGTACCAACACCCGGCCCCTGACTAATGTCAACCATCGGGGCCTTACCTTTTATTTGCTTTTCTTTATTACTTTGTTTTTTCCTCTGAGTAGCCGTCATGTCCCGATGATCCAACACAACAGCTGATCCCCGGTCCTGGCCGACCCCCCCGGCAGGGAGCGGGCCAGCATCAGCCATTGATGTCGGGACATGTGCTGCCGAGGTGCGCGGAGCGCTTGCCCCACCACCAGGGACCCGGCAACTGTTGGCCAAATGACCTTGTTTCCTGCAGTTTAAACAATACGGGGGGATACGCTCATACTCTATCACCTGCCAAAACCCCATGGCCTCCCGATCCGGGCGCGCCGTCCCTAATCGGATAAACATCTTGCGGCACCGGGGTTTCAGCAAGTCAATCTCAACCTTCACCCTAGCCACACTAGGCCGGGTGAACTTAGCCGTAGGCGTATCCATGCGTAGAAATCTTCCAATAGGTTTGACAATCTGTTTGAGACAAGGCTCCGAGAAACAGTTGGCCTTAAGGTTGGGCAATAACACCCAAACCGGGGCCAACGACGTCTCGAACCTTGTGTCAAACTCCATTGTCCACCTAAAGAGCCTCATCGGGCAGTTCCCGTCAAAGAGAAACTGACCCTTGACCAACGTGTTAATGCAATCTTCCGGGTTGGAAAATGCAAGGGATACGTGCCGCGGGTCCACTAAGCCAACACTCACAGCTCCTTTCAACTTCAAGCGTTTGGCAAAGTGTTCTCTTATAACGGAAAGAACGGGCCTGCCATACGAGAATTTTCCAATAAGTAGGGTTTCCCCTATTTTGTTCATCTGTTGCACCTCTGTATCCTCAAAGGTAATGCAGGCCTCCCCCTCATAAGATTCAACCATTTTATCCGGGATGTTAAGCCCCGGGGCATGGCCCGCATTAACACCTTGAGCTGGCAGACCCGTGGAAGTAAAAAGATTAGCAAAGGAAGGGAGCGTACCTGAGCTCATGGCCGATGCCAAGCTACCTACCTGGGCCGTATAATCCAAGCTTGGTGCCCCTTTTGGGGCAGCATTATGAGCATGTTGTATAGCAAGCCGTGCCCAAGCATTGGGCACGGTGGAACCCGAGACATGCACACCATCTTCAATGGTGTCATGTTTCGGGTTTGGAATGTTATTGGGGGTTGGCAATACATTTTGCTTGCCCCCAGTAACATTCCCTTGTGGACCATTCAAAGGTGTGGGCAAACAAGTTTGCATAGCTTTCAAACCATCCACACCCGTACCGTCCCCTAGTTTGCTAGATACAGACAACATATCCCCAAGTTGGCCAAATAGGATGGGAGAACTACCACCACCCCCATGGTTATTAGGTATAATGTTGCCTGTATTTAGATTAATTGTGTCCGAAAACTGCCCCGTCCCAATCACCCCAGCAATGCCCGAGAGGGGCTTAGAGTGATTTGCAAACGCGGCAGTTCCTAGACTAGCCAAGATTGGAACAGAAAGAAAAGAGGATTTGGAGTCCTCACCATTGTGTTGCATATCTTGCCTTCCAAGTGCAGTTAATGTATCCTATATAGCACCAACATGGGACCTACGACCAGCGTTGTCTAATATTACTAGCCGATTAGGATTATCCCCCCCATGAGCCCTATGACCAGCTTGCCCAAATTGGGCTTGCCGATTAGGGTAGATAGATGGTGCCTCCTGAGCATTCCCCACACTTAGACCAAAACCACAAGAAAGAGGGGCCGAAGCCTTACCTGTTGCCGTATGGTTAACCCCCGGCACTGGGGTCTTTGTAGAAAGCATTGCCCCATCCTCTTGAACCTCTCGGCCAGCCCCACAAAAAACCCCGCCACCCATTCGGCCCTCACCACTCACCAGCTCAGAATGCACAATTGTGCTATAAGACAAGGTGGGTGTGACTTGGCCTAACTGTGTAGTGGCCTCACTTGTATTTGCTTGGCCGTGAACCAAATTATTAAAAAGTGCTACGGGGTCTAATGTTGGCATGTGGCCGAGTGGTGAACTCGTCAGTTCTTGAACCATGCCAACATTAGCCACCAACCCCCTCACACTGTCTATCAAGACGGGACATTTCCACCCAAACATTAAGCAAAGGTTGTGGGATAGACAGTTGGGATTGGGCAAGGTCTCGGCTACACCTACCGGAGCCTTGCATCCAATCTCAAATTGGCCATGAGTGACCGAGCTCAAAGCTTGAATAGAATTGCCTAATCCTTGAGGCCCTTCACCATTCGGCTTTGAGCCAACCACGCAAATGCCACAAATATTACTGCCAACCCCATGGGGTTGGCTTATTGTGCCTAAGCTAGCACCAAAAGCACATGAGGCTGCCATGGCTTCACTAGCCACAACTGCCCCAACACCACCCGAATTGCCTTGCCCACATTTAAGCTCAATAGGCATAGAACCCACCTTCAAATTTATATCACTTAAGAGATGGCTGGAATTCCCACTACCATTCAAAACCGGCAACTTAGAAATAGGGGGAGCTTGTGTTTGTGTCTGGGGAACGGCGAACCTATAACCGGCCTTGTCCATGTGACTTGGCCGATTAGGCGCATCACCTAGGGTTCTATCACCAGCTTGCTCAATTGGAGCTTGCCAATTAGAACACTTTGGTGATGCAGGCTCATTCCCCCCATTCGAAAAAGAAAAAGAAAGCAAGTTAGAAACCGTACCTGACTGTTGCAAGCCACCACAAGCAGCTGCATATGGTCGCACCCGAGCCCACTTCTTTCTACGTCGAAGCGCACGGGGAGTGCGATCATCTTGCGCTCCCCTTTGGTTTCAAACAGCTGAGGGGCCACCATGATCAATGGACTTGACTGCCATGGGTCCACCAAGCTTCATGAGCCCCTTCTTCTTCAGTTCTCTAGGTAGCAAAGCCAAAGGCCGAGAGGTGGCCGGCGCAACCAAGGTTCCCCGTCGTTGCTTAGTAGCCTTCGTAACATGAACGACCTTAGGCTTTGACTGGAGGGGTAAACCAGCAGGCCAACGACCCTCCTCTTCCAGGTCCATGCCTGCACGAAGAAGCTCCCACAGATCTTCGAAATGCACTAGCTTCTTCGCCTTCTCCCAATCACCATTGACAGACGCTAACGCCAAAGCTGCCTTCCTCCAGTCACCCTTCTCAACCCCTCGACTAGACTTTACACATGAGGCAGCCCCCGTCATTGCTAGACCCTTCTCTGCCTTGCGAAGATCGGAAATCCTCGCCGGTGGCTTGTCTTCAACGTCGACGCCAAACGCATCAACACGGCCAAATGCGCTCACCTCTGAGCTTCGGCCTTCACACAGTCTCTCCTTTCCCCCTTCTGAGATCACAACCCCACCTGGGCAGATGGCAGCAGCCTTGGCCTTACTCGCGCAAACATCCATCTTTCCGCAATCACCGTAGCGAACGCCAGCTTCATCCTTGGCCAACCGGCGAGCCTGGGAGCGACTGCCGTGCTTCCTTCCAACCTCACTCAACCCCATGGAGCTGAGGCAACCCTCACTAACCAGCGAGATAGCCGGAATCTTCACGCAAACAGACGGAGGACCGCAACTCGCTGGCGACGGTCCATTCTGGCCAATAGCGTTCTGATGATGGAATACTAATTCCGACGGCCTTGCCTTGTCACTTGACTGCTCAGAACCGCCATGGGAGGCCGGAAAAGCCACCGGAGCCCGGAGGCCAAAAGTCGAGGGACCAATCGTCGTCGAAGTCTCTGCCGGTCTCCGATCTTCGAATTGGCCTTGACGATCTGACTCAAGGCCCCCCTGGCCATCTCCGACGCTAGCTGAAGGATCAACGAAGCGCTGGGACGTCGGAGCACGCGAAGTGGCCGAAACCCTATCTTCCACCATCAGAGACTCCGGCGAGCCCGAGACGGCCGAAACCCTAGTCTCGCGGCCGGAATTTTCCGGTGATCTCCGATCACCCTGTTGACCATCGCGATCACCCTCCCGGCTCCCTGGGAGGTCCGGGAGACATGTAGAGGCCTGGGCAGAAGGTAGGACCTCCATCGACGCAGCCATGGCCGAAACCCTAGGCGCGCAGTCGCGATTTCCGTCAATCGCAATTGAGGTCCGATCATCATCTTTTTTGGTGCGGGAGGTAGCTGGAGCCTTGACGAACATCATGGAAGGTCTTGGGAGTGGATCGCCATTCTGTAGACATCGGATCGCCGCCGGAGATAACACGAACCCTTCGCGATGCAAACTGGTCGTGAGCTCTTTGATCTGTTGGCGTGCCTCCTCGACGGCCTCAGGCCACTTTGAGGCCATCCCCGTGACCGCCTCAATGAGGCGGAGACTTCTACCGAACCAGAGCACCGAACGGGAGCTTGCCGGCGCCGGAATCGGAGGTTTTTAGTTTTCGAAGGTGTTGTCGCCTTTTTTCTCTCAAATCGCCAGAGAGAAAATTCGGAACTTTTTCTATACCGTGTGGTAATATCCATGGAATTGAATATAAAAAGGGTGTTGCTTTGTTACAGAAACAGATTACTATTGAGGAGGAATTTTGGAAGCAAAAAGCGCGTATCACCGAGGTTCAGGATGGGGATAGAAACTCCCGGTTCTTTCACTCAGTGGTTAAGGAACGCAGGCGTAAGCTATATATACACAGAGTGAAGGGTGGTGACGGTGTGTGGCTAGAGGATAGGCAAGGGATTGCCAATCAGGCGGTCTCTTTCTTTGAGCATATGTTCACCGCGGAGATTGGGGGTTTTAATTTGACTAGGCTGGACTGTGTGCCACGGTTGGTTACAGAGGAGGATAATGAGGTTTTGACGGCTGTGCCTGAGGTGGAGGAGGTGAAGGCGGTTGTAATGCAGATGAACTCTACGAGTGCGGCAGGGCCGGATGGTTTCTCGGGGGCCTTTTATAAGGCTTGCTGGGATATTATTCAGGATGATGTTGTCAGTATGGTTCGGAGTTACTTTGCAGGGCGGGAATTCACCAGGGCTATCACGCACACATCCATCGTCCTGTTGCCGAAGAAACCGAGCCCAGAGACTTTTGCGGACTACAGGCCCATCAGCCTGTGCAATTTCAGTAGCAAGCTTATCACGAAGCTCATGGTAGTTCGGATGGCTACAGTCTTGCCCCGGGTGTTGTCACCGCAGCAGAGTGGGTTTGTGACGGGTCGGTCCATTACAGATAATGTGCTTCTAGCGTCTGAGATGTGCCACGGGTTGAGCTGGCACAACCGAGATATAGTCCTTAAGCTAGACATGGCTAAGGCTTATGACCGGTTATCATGGTTTTTCCTAACTTCGGTGAGGCGCCGCCTGGGTTTCAGTGAGGTCTGGATAGATATGGTGTTCCGGGCCGTGTCTAACGTGTGGTATTCAGTGATTGTGAATGGAGTCAAAGAGGGTTTCTTCACGTCTACGCGAGGGCTCAGGCAAGGGGACCCGCTGTCCCCGACTCTGTTTGTGATTGCAGCTGAGGTTTTGTCGGTGTACATTGCGCGGGTCTATGATGGCACTACGGTGCCCCGGTTTACACAGCCGCCAGGGACGCCACATATTCACCACCTGGCCTACGCGAACGATGTTATTATCTTTAGTACGGCAAGGTTGGGAGCTATTGAGGTCGTAATTGGGGCATTAAAGGAGTACGAGGAGATCTCGGGACAGTTGGTGAGCTTTCAGAAGAGTGCGTTTTACATGCACCCTCGTACTCCGGCCCACGAGATTGAGCAGATTTTTCGGGCAACGGGTTGTGTGCATAAACAGTTTCCTTTCACATATTTGGGTTGCCCGGTGTATATAGGCCGTAAAAAGTGTATCTATTTTGCCTCGGTGATTGATAAAGTTAAGGCTAGATGCTTGAGTTGGCAGCGTCGACTGCACTCGAAGGGCGGGAAGGCAATCTTGATCTCTTCAGTCTTGCAGGCCATACCGTTGCACTTATTCTCGGCCTGCGCACCGCCTAAGTAGGTCATACGGGATTTGGAGAGATGTTATGCGAGTTTTTTCTGGAAACAGTCAGGGGGCGCCCGGTACCATTGGAGTTCGTGGAAAACCCTCTCTCGTCCTAAGAAGGAAGGGGGGGCGGGGTTCATGGATTTGGACTTGATGGTAAGGGCGGCCAGTGCTAAATTGTGGTGGAACTTCCGGACAGATCATACCTTATGGTCGGACTTTATGAGGGCGAAATATTGTAGTCGGGTTCACCCGGTTGCTAAGTTGGTTCAGAATAGAGATTCGCACACCTGGAAGAGGATGCTGGCGGTACGCGATGAGGTTGAGGGGGTTCTGACTTAGCGGTTGTTCCAAGGCCGGGTTAATTTCTGGTGGGACAACTGGTCGGGTCTGGGCCACTTGGCAGGCTCTATCCACACCGGAGGGTTTCCTACTCCCGGGAGTTGCTTCTAGACTATGTGCTGGATGGCCAGCTTGATCTGACAGACCACGATGACTTGGCATATGCAGGGATTAGGGCGGACCTGTCCCGCTTGGGGCAGGGCCCGCGTGATATCCCACTCTGGACCGTGGCGTCCGACGGTATGTTCTCTTATTCCTCTGCTAAGGCCTTTCTTAGGCCTGCTTTGCCCACTGCACCGGACCCGCTCTTAGCTAAGTGTTGGCGCAAGCACCTTCCTTTTAAGGTGTCCTTCCTGGCTTGGAGGGTGTTCCGAGGGCGGCTTCCCACGGATGAAATCTTGGCCCGTTTCGGTCATGCGATCATCTCGAGGTGTCGGTGTTGTCCATCCCCGGTCCCCGAGTCTATTGATCACATTTTTTATTCTGGGGAAACAGCAAGAGCTGTTTGGAGATATGTTTTGGCGTCCCTCGGCCTCTACTCGCGGCACCGGAGTCTTAGGACTTTGATTGCGGGATGGGGTCGGGCGGGGGCGCGTAACCCTCTTTTGTCTTTTGTTGTTTGCAGGTTGCCGTATCTGGTGTTGTGGGAGCTGTGGAAGCACCGTAATGGGTGCATGTACGGCCGAGACACACCCAGCGTTGCACGGGTGATGCATGGGGTGGCAAAGGGAGTGGCGGAATGTCTGTTTAGGCGTTGGCCCATGCAGCATATCCTGCCCTCTAACTGGAGGACTATTGTGGCATACTTGGAGGCACATGTGCCGAGGCGTGTTATTAGGTCGGTCAGGTGGTCCCCCCGGCTGCCGGGGCGTTAAAGATCAATCTTTCTCGGTCTTCGGCGGCTGGGGGGGCTGCGGCCGTGGTGCGCAACCAGGAGGGTGGCTTTTGCTACGGGGTTGCGTGGTCTGGCCACGGGGAGCACGCCCGGGGCATGTTCCGGGTCCTTTTCTCTTGCCTGGAATGGTGCCTGGCCGGGGGAACTACTTTGATTGATATAGAGTCCACTTGGGCGGAGTTGGCCAGCTACGTTGATATCTCTGCGCGTCCGCCGTGGATTCTAGATGATGTGGTGATCAGACTCCGTTTCCTGTGTTCTTGTGGAGTGGTTACTGCTGCTGTGTGTCCGTCTAGGGCCAATATGCCTGCACAGGCGCTAGCTGACTGGGCGGTGGATAGGCCGGGGGAGACCATCTTTCGGAGCCTCAATGATCTGCCACGTAGGGTCCGTGCTTTACTGATACATGATGATTTGCTCAGATGGAAATATGGAAAAAAGAAAAAACAGAAAAAAGATAAAGGAAAAAAAAGAAAGAAGGGAAAATAAATAAAAAATAAAAAATAATAAAAAAGAAGAAGAAGGCAAAAAAGAAAAAGATAAAGAATGGAGTGAAAAGAATTGGAGTGTGAAAGATGAGAGTTGGGATGGAAAGAAAGAGTGGATGGGAGTCAAAACTGTGAGTGTGAGGTTCTGGAGACCGGGAAGCCCTGCTATGCAGTGCTGAGTCTCAACGTAAGGTGCTGGCGGTACAACAGGGCACCCTAGTCCAGGCTGAACGGTGTGCCGGGCAGGATTATCAAATCCGTTGACCTGGTCAGGCTTGCTGCTGGCCAATAGTAGCTGAGTTCCTTCTGGACTCCGGGGGTCGGGCTTTTACTTTGGGGGTTGCTTTTTGTTCGCGTCAGCCCGTTATATACTTAAACACTCACCCGAGATAGATGTGATAGTTGGGTCATGGGAACAGGATGCTTGCTTGTTCTATCTTGTTTCTATTTTTGCAGGTGCTGTTTCTTTGACCTCGGAGGCATGAACTGGTCTTGGGCTCTTTTTGGTTTCGCCTTTGCAGGCATCTTTGGAAAAGACCGGGTCTCAACGCCGATGCAAGCGGTAAAAATTGCATCGTAGCCCGGGCTGAACGGTGGCCGGGTAGGTGTTTTTCAAATCCGTTGGCGGTAGTCCAGGCTTGCTGCTGGCCCATAGTAGCTAATCCCGTTAGGGTTGGTTCTGGTTCCTGCTGGTGCTGATCGGGAGTTCTGCTATTGGCTGCCTTGTGCTGCGTTGATGATTTATTGGCCCGGGATCTACCTGGTACTTCTGTCTCAGGTCGGCGTCCCATTACTTGACTTAGGCCTGCGTGCCATTGTTAGCTGCTTTGTCCTGCGTGCTATTGTTATCTGTGCACTATTTATTGTATGGCATGCCGGGTTCTACAGGGCAGTCGATAGCGCTCCGGGAGGTGTTACAATTGTGGTGCATCCCGGCTAGGCGGCATTATGGTGTGTAGTCGCTGTAGTGCAACTGGCTGGGGGGGCACGTTTGTGACACGCGAGGCATCTATCCTCGCTACTTGAGATTTTGGATTACATGATGGGCTGGGATGCAGTTAGGCTGTACGTGCATATTTTGGAGCAGCATCTCGGTCTACTTGCTTGATTGACATACTCCTGCCTGCGATTAGTTAATGTTAGCTACCGTAGGACCTGGGGGCATCCATGTTAGAGCCCCGGGGGCCACTTTATGTTATCTCGTTTTACTTTGCGGTTCTTTACTTAGTTTATTTTAGGATTTAGGCCATGTGGGGCCTAAGTCCGTTCAGACTTTGTACTGGCTTCGGCCTTGCTTTTATTATTAATAAAGTTCTTATTCCTTGAAAAAAAAAAAATAAAGCATGAAGATATATCCTATGAGACTCTAGCTTTTAAAACCGGGAATGACTCGACAGATAAGGCTAGACACAAGCAACAGTTATAACAGGCGTATACAATCCACAACAGGCAAGACAGATAAAGCTGAGCACATTTAATAATCATAACCCAACATAAATAATCCCCAGCATAAATCCCTTAGTCACATCCCCCAATATACTCATAAACACAACTCCTCCATATCTCATCACATAGCATACTTTGTTGGCGCCACAGGACCAATCGCATGGCCATACATGAGGGTCAGCGCATATAGCTCTGACACGGCCCCGCAGCACCCTACCCCGCAGCACCCTGCCCTGTCTCACATTACGGAGGAGCAGATCGCAACCGACTGATGGACCTTTGTCCTACATAATATTTATATACCTGACCGGTCTTTACCAGCCTGGTTAACAGTTGGGATGGTTCTCAGCCCATTCAACTGCCCGTATAGTGGACCTTTTTCCTATATAATATTTATATACCTGACCGGTCTCTACTAGCCTGGTTAACAGCCGGTATGGTTCTCAGCCCATCCGACTGCCCGTATAGTGGAACTTAGTCCTATATAATATTTATATACCTGACCGGTCTCTACCAGCCTGGTTAACAGCCGCTATGGTTCTCAGCCCACCCGACTGCCCATATAGCCCGATTGATCTTAACCAACTCGGGGTTACATGCACACATAACACATAGCAAGTACATGCAACCCACATTAACACATTGGGAAGGGGGAGAAAACATATAACAAAACCTATGCGTGATCCATCACATACTAAGAATAGTCCTAAGGGGTTCATACTCCTTCCACCCAGGTCAACGGGACACCAATTCAACTAGCATGCAATATGATAGACTCATAAACCTACGAACGGTACCCGAAATATCATACTAGACATAGGCACGATAAACGGAGTCCGTTGAGACACCACGGGGGATGGGGGAACATCAAACAGGGAAGCCGGGAACCCAAGATGGGGAAAATTCCAGCGGGTAGCCGGTGGGTGGGGGGCCACCCGCCGGCTGCTCGCCGGATTCACTATTTCGGGCAGCGGGTCGCCGGCGGGAACCATTGTGGAACCCGAAACCATGCTTAGACACTTTACAACGCAATCAACGACAACACGTAGACAATTAACGGATCAAATACGAGAAACGAACGGCACATAACCTATCATGCTTTTCTAAACATAATCAACACCCAAACATGCGATTACCCCACCCGATAATCCAAGAATAATATCATACGATACAACCTAGGGTTCTAATCACTTTTATATCAACAAGAATACGATTCGCCTTCTAATTGCAAGTCCCGGGGCGACCCGCTGCCGGAACAGTAGAAACTGGCGGGTGGCCGGCGGGTGGCCCACCACCCACCGGCTACCCGCTGGAATTTTCCCCAACTCGGGACCCCGGCTTCCCCGTTTGATGTTTCCCCGACCCCCGTGGTGTCCCAACGGACCCCGTTTGTCGTGCCTATGTCTAGTTTGATATTTCGGGTACCGTTCGTAGGTTTATGAGTCTATTATATTGCATGATAGTTGAATTGGTATCCCGTTGACCTAGGTGGAAGGAGTATGAACCCTTTAGGACTATTCTTAGTAAGTGATGGATCACGCATAGGTTTTATTATACGTTTTCTCCCCCTTCCTAATGTGTAATGTGGGTTGCATGTGCTTGCTATGTGTTATGTGTGCGTGTTACCCCAATTCGGTTGCGATCGGATTGGCTATCCTGAGCTGCGGTTCAGAAGCCGGCTATGGTCAGATGGGAATTCCTGGCTGTAGTCGGATGACGGTATCCTGGGCTGCGGTCCAGAAGCTGGTTGTAGTCAGATGGGAATTCCTGGCTGCAATTAGGTGACATCTTTCCTGAGCTGCGGTTCAGAGGCTGGCTGTAGTCAGATGGGAATTCCTGGCTACAGTCAGATGACACACTCTCTTGGGCTGCGGTCCACTGTTTGGTTGCGATCAAACATTATGATGAGCTGCGGTTCATCGGTCGGTTGCGATCGACCCCTCCGTGTTGCGATACGGGGCAGGGTGCTGCGGGGCCGTGTCAGAGCTATATGCGCTGACCCTCATGTATGGGCATGCGATTGGTCCTGTGGCGCCAACAAAGTGTGTTATATGATGTGACTTGGGGGATGTGACTATGGGATTTATATTGGGGATTGTTCATGTTGGGTTATGATCATTGTTTATGCTTTGCCTTATCTGCCTTATCTGTTGTGAACTGCATATGCTCGTTATAACTGTTGCTTGTGTCTGGCCTTATCTGTCGAGTCATTCCCGGTTTTAAAAGCTAGAGTTCGTAGGATATATCTTCATGCTCAAAATGGTTTTCGTATATCTATATATATCTCTATATGTATTGTATTTCAACGCGTTGGAGTGGGTTACCAACATCTCTCGCTGAACAGATATATTTGGCTTTCAGGCACAGAAGATTAAGTCACTGGGAGTGCGCTACAACTTAGAAGTAGATAGTTTCCCTTTTGGCCTGCGTGCCACGTTTACGTATTTACGCTTTGAGGATATTAGTTAGTTAGCCTGTGCACTTGGGTTCTCTAGCCCAGGTGTGGCATAGCACCCCGAACGCTTGTATTTATATCTTGGGATTTAATAAGATTCTACCTTTATTATAAGTTTTAAATGTCTTAAAAATCTGGGGTGTTACAGTTGGTATCAGAGCTCAAGTTTGACCCTAGGATAAGACTCTTAAGACCGGACTGTAGGACACTAGGCTTGAACTCTAGGTACTTAGGAACATAAGATCCAGGAATCTTAGGACGCGCAGTGAGATTGTGAAACCTACACATAACCTCCCCTCACTTCATCCCTCTCTAACTTAAAGGAACCTCCCCCTACACTTACCACACCAGGTAAGGGTGCGAATAGATAAGTTTACTTCCACAACTGGGTAATGTACACTTACCCGATAAATAGCCTCGTCCTAACTCCCGTCAAAAGACATGACAAGGACCCTGACCAAAGAAAAGGAAGATTTGGATGACTACTAAGAAGCGGCGTTACAGTCAGGACTGCTAAAAGGGACGGACTGCAATACGCACCAACCCAGGGTAACCACGATAACCCCCGAGTCAGACAAATGACATGCACCTTCCGACAAGTTGCCTTATCTCGGCGAACCCGGGTTGCGGCTACAACAAACAGGAAGGAGAACTAGGACACCTATTAAAGTAGCAAAGGAACGACACCATTAGTCGAATCCTTGGGTGCAAGGTAAGTACATCGCGACACCTTGCGACCCTACCACCCCAATTTAAAATATCATCCACCCTGAAACCCCAGCATCTTGATACCCATATTTGTTGAAAACTCCCACCCCGAATCCTTAATTACCTTAAGAGAAAATTCGCAACCGTCATGACCTTGCTCACCCTTTGTTGCGCTTAACCCAAACCCTCGGAAACCCTAAATTGTTATTGCCCTTACTCTAAGTTCATATCCGCACTCCGTTTGGAAACCCTGTTAAAAACGTAGATCAGCATAAGGCCCTTACCCTGCCCAGGGGCGTGAAGAACCGACATTCATTGATTCAATATTAAAATAAGTTGTTAGATAAGAATCGGCAAAGTAGGTGGAGGTTACGAATACGTATCACCCCACCCTTGCACGAAAACCGTGAAGGCTTCACGAGAAACCATAGCCTGTACGTACGCCACCGAAGAATGCCATGCATTGACAAGAGCGGGCAAACAAATACGTTCAATGTGTCAGGGGCCCTCGCTACAGAAAACATCGTCAAATAGGTGCAACAGGCCGAACCTCGAGGAGGACATAAATCCTTGCTAAGAATTTCATCCACCAAGGAAGGGATGAAACCCAATAGAACAAGAAAAACTAACCCGAAACCCCCCTTACCCTTAAGAACCCTCGGCAAGGATTAGGAGTCAAGACCTAGGGGTTTGACCCACTAAACCGACTGGGTCCAGACTTCTGGACATCCGAGGGGAACGTGCACGGAAACCATCACGAGAATTCCCCTGGAAGCCATAGAAACGAAGGGGACTTCGACACGGGAAGAGAAGATCAAACGAAAATCTTAGAATCAAACAAAGCCAAGCAAAAGGGATCACCAGTTCGACTGCACGCCACAACCAAGCCCCAAACAGGCCTAATCACTCAAAGCCAAGAGTCCTTAGCCCCTTTCCCTCCCCTTGCCAATCAAGTACCATTTCGTTAAAGAATCCGTCCTATCACTCCAAACCTCGCTCTTGATCCCTCATTACAGACGAACCCGTACAAGGTGGCAACCTTCCTTCCTGTATTACGACCTTGAGACATCGACCCTACCCGCCCCTCGACTTTGAAACCTAGCCCTTGCACTCCTTACACCCCTTTAAACCCAGACCAAGAAAACATAGGTATATATATGTATGTATATCTACCTCTAGAACTCGTGCTTAAGGATCAATGAACGTTGTACGATGGGTCATCCTATGTATCCAAGTCCCTTTTATTGTGCACAATGGCATGGGACTTGTCAGGACATGAATCTGTGCATTTTTGGGGTCTTTCCCGAAGGAATTGACTATTCCTAGTCACTTTCCCGCGGGTCCCCAACGGGTACTTGACGGGACCTTGGCGGGTCCTTGGCAGGAGCTTGGCAAGCGGACGACCGCCCACCTCGCGCCCACTGGTACAATGTGCTGATTTCTTAACCCCTCATTTTATTGATTTGTGGCGCACTTGTGTGCCTCGATTGAGGAATGTGAGTCTTGGGTAAGCAACCATGGACCACCTAAACATAGTGTCCTACGTAAAAGACCTTGACGCACGAGACACCATCGGGAAATCACAATCAATTACATTGCACGAGTAATTGAAATCGGATCCTACGATACAACCGACTAGGGATGTTTGGCGTAAAGGATTGCGCAAACCAAGGAGGCGAGTTGGGAACTCGTACTAAGAACCCACGAAAACCTTAAAAGTCAAAATGCTAAGGAGGGACCGGGACTCCTCCAAACCATGGACATCGTTTGAGCAAATCAGAGGACTCCTTACAAGTTGTATGGAATCAATAACTACGTAGCCCATGGTGCTAAGCAAAAGGGTGAAGAACACATTCGCGCCAAGACTTCAAGGGTCATTAAGGACCTACAAGGAGATGAGGTGACTCGTAAAGTCGCCGAGTCATCCCACAACGAGATTTGGTAATCAACTGCGCTTTAAAAGAAAAAGGGCATGCAAGGACACCTTCATCATTAAAAAAATAACACAAACAGGGCACAACAATGCCGAACCTCGGGTAAGACATGAAGTCTTACTAAGAATTTCATCCACTAAAGAGGAGATGAAATTCAATAAGAAGAGAAATTCAACCCAAAATCCATCGACTCCCAAGAGACTTTGGGAAGAATTTGGGAAATGCGCCCTAAGAGATTGGCTTGGTTGACCCAACTCGGTCAAGACCTTGGGCGCATTAAAGAAGTAAGTGTTGAATCACCACGGGAAATTCCCTCAAGAAAGAAGAGAAGGATGAAACCTTAGCCTGGGAAGCAAGGTCTAACAAGGATCTTAAAGTCAAGCAAGCACCAACACCAAGGAAGGAGGATCATCAGCTCGTTGGCGCATCGTGATCAAAGCATCTAACCAGATTATTCACTTGGGATCGAGAAACCTTAACCCATCCTAGCCGAATTCCTTTCCCTCCCTCGGAAAATCGGCCCCTTCCTTATTTCAAAACCCTTTCTACCCTTCAGACCCCATTCTCAATCCCATGTTTTAACGATTCCATACAAGTGGCAACCTCACAACCTAAGTTGCAACCTCGAAAACTTGATCCTAATTCCTGAATTCACCGTGTCCTCAAGTTTGAAACCCACTCTCTTAACCCTGTAAAACCTAATCGCTCCCAAAAACCCAACACATATAGGCGTGCAAGTATACAATTTCCCCGTGGAATACCTTCTCTATAGGACCACGGTTCTTCTCTTGACTCGTTAACCCTGCAATGATTTCCAAGCTTCGGGGACGAAGCTTCTCGTAAGGGGGGGAGAGTGTAACACCCCGTGTTACGGCCTTCAATCCCGGATTAATTATTAAATTAATCCCGTTAATAATAATTAAATATGATTTAATTCGGTTAGGTTTCCTTTAATTAATTAATAAAGGTCCACCACGAACCGTGGACCCTTGCCTAAATTAGAGTCCTAAGCCTATTAGGAATAAAGAAAGTAAACCCTTTACTATTCAGATTCTAATTAGGAATCCTAGACCTAGTTATCTATTAGGAATAAAGGAAGTAGGCCTTTTACTATTCAGACTACGATTAGGATTCCCTTTAATGAATTAATATGGTCCACTATGGACCATGGACCCTTATCCCTAAACCCAATCCTTAGTTCCAAAAGGAATAGAATTAGCAAGCCTATAATATTAGTTCCTAACCAGGACTCCTAAATATATAAATAGGGGACTTAAGAGGCACCTAGAACCCCCCACCACAATAAACGTTCCACCACCCCAAAGTGCTCCAAGAATCCCCTAGAAGAAATCAAGAAAGCAAGAAAGCTTAAAGAAAAACCCTTCATAGCCAAGGAAGTAATTAAGAGGTAACCCATGTCTCAACAAAACCTATTTTCATAGCTATGATTTCCCCTTAGGGTTTCCCCCATATTATTGTGAATGGCGAAATTATGGTAATTATTATTGATGTTGATTTGATGATTCCATGGGGAATCTTGATAATCTTGATATTGGGAGTTTCTTGATAATTATGATGTTCTTGATGATTAATTGGGATTTTGATGATTATGTGTTGTTCTTGATGATTATGATGTTCTTGATGATTAATTGGCATCCTCGATGTTTATGTGTTATTCTTACCGAACCTTGCAACTAGAAGATGAATCGTATTCTCGTTGATATAAAAGTGATTAGAACCCTAGGTTGTATCGTATGATCTTATTCTTGGATTATCGGGTGGGAATTCGCATGTTTGGGTGTTGATTATGTTTAGAAAAGCATGATAGGTTATGTGCCATTCGTTTCTCGTATTTGATCCGTTAATTGTCTACGTGTTGTCGTTAATTGCGTTGTAAAGTGTCTAAGCATGGTTTCGGGTTCCACAACGGTTCCCGGGGCGTAACGTGTGTGAAAAGAGTCAGTGGGGGGTAGGTGGGGGGTAGGGGACCCGCCACCTACCCATTGCCGTAAACCGCCGTCTGGCAGCGGGCAGGCAGCTGCCCGCCGGCGACCCGCTGCCGGAACAGTAGAAACTGGCGGGTGGCCGGCGGGTGGCCCACCACCCACCGGCTACCCGCTGGAATTTTCCCCAACTCGGGACCCCGGCTTCCCCGTTTGATGTTTCCCCGACCCCCGTGGTGTCCCAACGGACCCTGTTTGTCGTGCCTATGTCTAGTTTGATATTTCGGGTACCGTTCGTAGGTTTATGAGTCTATTATATTGCATGCTAGTTGAATTGGTATCCCGTTGACCTAGGTGGAAGGAGTATGAACCCTTTAGGACTATTCTTAGTAAGTGATGGATCACGCATAGGTTTTATTATACGTTTTCTCCCCCTTCCTAATGTGTAATGTGGGTTGCATGTGCTTGCTATGTGTTATGTGTGCGTGTTACCCCAATTCGGTTGCGATCGGATTGGCTATCCTGAGCTGCGGTTCAGAAGCCGGCTATGGTCAGATGGGAATTCCTGGCTGTAGTCGGATGACGGTATCCTGGGCTGCGGTCCAGAAGCTGGTTGTAGTCAGATGGGAATTCCTGGCTGCAATCAGGTGACATCTTTCCTGAGCTGCGGTTCAGAAGCTGGCTGTAGTCAGATGGGAATTCCTGGCTACAGTCAGATGACACACTCTCTTGGGCTGCGGTCCACTGTTTGGTTGCGATCAAACATTATGATGAGCTGCGGTTCATCGGTCGGTTGCGATCGACCCCTCCGTGTTGCGATACGGGGATGGGTGCTGCGGGGCCGTATCAGAGCTATATGCGCTGACCCTCATGTATGGGCATGCGATTGGTCCTGTGGCGCCAACAAAGTGTATTATGTGTTGTGACATGGACGAGTTGTGATTACGAGTGTCTTGGGGGATGTGACTATGGGATTTATATTAGGGATTGTTCATGTTGGGTTATGATCATTGTTTATGCTTTGCCTTATCTGCCTTATCTGTTGTGAACTGCATATGCTCGTTATAACTGTTGCTTGTGTCTGGCCTTATCTGTCGAGTCATTCCTGGTTTTAAAGCTAGAGTTCGTAGGATATATCTTCATGCTCAAAATGGTTTTCGTATATCTATATATATCTCTATATGTATTGTATTTCAACGCGTTGGAGTGGGTTACCAACATCTCTCGCTGAACAGATATATTTGGCTTTCAGGCACAGAAGATTAAGTCACTGGAGTGCGCTACAACTTAGAAGTAGATAGTTTCCCTTTTGGCCTGCGTGCCACGTTTACGTATTTACGCTTTGAGGATATTAGTTAGTTAGCCTGTGCACTTGGGTTCTCTAGCCCAGGTGTGGCATAGCACCCCGAACGCTTGTATTTATATCTTGGGATTTAATAAGATTCTACCTTTATTATAAGTTTTAAATGTCTTAAAAATCTGGGGTGTTACAGGTCCTCTCGGTTTGGCCGTCCGTAGTGGGGTGGAAAGCAGTGCTTAGTTTTAGTTGTGTCCCCAGGGCTAGTTGCAGTGATTTCCAGAATTCTGAGAGGAACTTGGAGTCTCTATCGGATACGATGTTTCGGGGGACTCCGTGATACTTCACTACCCGGCTCAAGTAGGCTTGGGCCAGTTGTGTCATTTTCCACGTTTCCTTCATGGTGATGAATCGCGCTGTTTTGGTTAGTCGGTCCACTATGACCCAAATCTTATCCTTGTCGGTCTTCGTTAGGGGTAGTCCTCCGACGAAATCCATGGATATGGAATCCCACTTTCCTTGTGGTATCTCAAGGGGTTGTACGAGTCCCTTGGGCTTGCATCGTTCGGCCTTCACCCTTTGGCAATTTAGGCACCTGGCCACGAAATCGGCGATTTCCTTTTTCATGTTGGGCCACCAAAATGACCTTTTTACATCTTGGTATAGTTTGTCACCCCTGGGTGAACCGAGTATGGGGAGTTGTGTCCTTCCTCCAAGATTTGTTGCTTCGAGTGGGGGTGCGTTGAGGGCACGCACCACCTATCTTGGTAACGGAGACTGCCGTCTTCGTGTATTTTGAAGGGTCCTTCCTTCCCCTGGGTTAGGTCGAGGCGGATTTTATCTAGTTCCGGATCCTGCTGTTGCCCTATTTTGATTTCCTCGAAGAGCGTAGGCACGACTTGTGCGTTGAATAAGTGGATGTCGGGGTGGTTTTGATCTTTTTTTATTATTTCCAAATTCAGTCTTTGGAAGTCCCTGTACAGTTGGTCTTCCTGCTTTGTGCGTCCGCCACCACGTTAGCCTTTCCCTCATGGTATTGGATGTCCAGGTCGTAATCCTTTATGAGTTCTAACCACCTCCGTTGTCTCATGTTTAGGTCTTTTTGGGTGAAGATGTACTTTAGGCTCTTATGGTCCGTGTAAATCTTGCATTGCACCCCGTATAAGTAATGCCTCCAAATTTTTAGTGCGAACACGATGGCGGCTAGCTCGAGGTCGTGGGTGGGGTAGTTTTCCTCGTGGGTTTTGAGCTGCCTGGATGCGTAGGCTATTACTCGGCCTTTTTGCATTAGCACGCATCCCAACCCCTTCTTGGATGCGTCACTGAAGACCTTGAATCCTTCTTCCCCGGAGGGGATGACGAGTACGGGTGCCGTGGTTAACTTATCCTTCAATTCTTGAAAGGCAGAGACGCAGTCGTTGTCCCATTGGAAGGGGGTTTCCTTTTTCATGAGCTTGTTGAGGGGTTGGGCTATCCTGGTGAAGTCGGGTACAAATCTCCTGTAGTAACCGCCAAGCCTAGGAAGCTTCGGACTTCGGTGAGTGAGCTTGGTGTGGTCCATTCTTTAACGGCATGGATCTTGGCGGGGTCCACCTTAATCCCTTCCTTGGTTATCACGTGACCCAGGAAGGCCACGCTGTCTTTCCAAAATTCGCATTTAGAGTTTGCAGGGTTATGCGGAGGTGTCTTTCATGTTCTTCCTTGTTTCGGGAGTAGACTAGGATGTCATCAATGAATACAATGACGAAGTCATCCAAGTGGGGTCGGAATACTCGGTTCATGAGGTCCATGAATATGGCAGGCGCGTTGCTGAGTCCGAAGGGCATTACGGTGAATTCATAGTGACCGTAACGTGTCCGGAAGGCTATTTTCTGAATGTCCGGTTTGGCCACCTGTATTTGGTGATACCCGGATCTTAGATCAATCTTTGAGAATACCCCTGCCCCTTTAAGTTGGTCGAACAAGTCGTCGATTCGGGGAAGGGGGTACTTATTCTTTATCGTGACTTGGTTAAGTTCCCTGTAGTCGATGCATAGGCGCATGCTCCCATCCTTCTTTTTAACAAACAACACTGGCGCTCCCCATGGGGAGGTGCTAGGACGGATGTAGTCTTTGTCTAGCAATTCTTGCAGTTGTGTCTTTAGTTCCTTCATTTCTTTTGGTGCTAATCGGTTGGGAGGTTTTAGAAATTGGGGCAGCGCCCGGTACGAGATCTATGGTGAACTCGACTTCTCTGACTGGGGGTGCCCCGGGGATTTCGTCCGGGAAGACGTCAGTGAATTCGTTTACCACTGGGATGGTTTGTAGTTCGGGGGTTTTGGTGCTGAGGTCCTCGACCGAACATAGGAAGGCCTCGCTTCCCTTGTTTAGGTATTTCTTCATTTTCATCATGTTCACCACTTTGATCCCGGCTTCCTGGTGGGTTCCATGGTAAGATACCCTCTTACCGTTTGGTCCCCGTAGGACCACTTTTTGTTCTCCGCATAGGATTTGTGCTTGGTATATCCCTAGTCAATCCATGCCCAAAATCACTTGTACCCCATCCAGTTTGAATCGGATTAAGTTGCTGGGAAATTCCGCCCCTTGTATGGTGATCATTATATTTTCGTACATGCGGTCGCATTCTAGGATTTCGCCGGAGGCCACTTTGACCTGGAGTCGGACGTTGGTGCTGGTGTTGAGGCCGAGCCGAGTGGCAAACTCGGTTGCTATAAACGAGTTGGTAGCCCCCGAGTCAAATAACACTGTGGCGGGGGTGGCGTGTACCAGGAAGGTTCCGGAGACTATGTTGCTATCTCCAATTTTGGCTTTGCTTAGAGTAAGGATTCTTCCTTGAGCGGTTGGTGTTGTGACTTGGCGGGGCGAGGCGGCCCTGGGGCTTTTAAGGCCGCGGGTGGGGTTCATGTGATTTCCTTCTGATTTCCTTTTGTTTCCCAGGCGTGTTTCCCGGGGTTGGTTTGGCACTTGTTGTAGTTGGGATGCCTTGGCATAGGCTTCCCTGAGGGTTCCTGGCTCTTGTGTGGCCAGGGCTTTTTGATATTCGGGGTCAAGGCCTGTTATAAACCTTTCGATCCTGATCCTCTCGGTGGGTACTAGCTCGGGGATGAGGCGAGCCAGTTGGCGGAATTGTTGGTAGTATTCCGTGATCGAGGTTGCACCTTGTCTGGGTGGAGGAATTCTTCGTATATGGTGGCTCTTAGGTTGTTGGGATAGAATTGTTCTCGTAGCCGCGCTTTTAGGGTTTCCCAGTTGAATCCAGGGTCTTGTTCGCAGGTGGGTCCTTCGTGAGCCCACCAGGTGTCGATCTCGTGTCTAAAGTAGAAGGAGGCCATTCTTACTTGGTGGTCTTCGGGGCATTTAGTTGCCCTGAATATCTTGTCGAAGTCCCGATCCACTCCTCGAGGGTCGTGGGATCTTCGTTTCCTGAGAGGGTGGGTGGTTGGTGCGTCGAGATTTGTTGGTGGATCTCCAAGTTCTCGTTTGGTAAAGGTTAGGGAGCGGTAGTACCTAGTGCCTGGGCAATTTGGATCAGGCGTTGTAGATTCTGAGTCAGGAATTCCTCGGTGGGGAGTTTCGGTGTTCCTACCTGTCTTCTTCTCGGTGCCATCCTGGAGTTCATAGGTCGATGTTATTTTGCGTCCTTACCTTGATGCAATAAGCGAAGGGGGGGGGGGGGGGGGGTTTCTTTAAGTTAGAGAGGGATAAAGTGAGGAGAGGTTATGTGTAGGTTTCACAATCTCACCGCGCGTCCTAAGATTCCTAAATCCTATGTTCCTAAGTACCTAGTTTTTAAGCTTAATGTCCTAAGGTCTGATCATAAGAGTTTTATCCTAGGGTCAACTTTAGGCTCTGATACCAACTGAAACACCCCAGATTTTCAAGGTATTTAAAACTTATAAAATAAAGGTGAAATCTCATTAAATCCCAAGCAGAGTACGAGTGTACGAGGTGCTATGCCACACCTGAGCTAGAGAAGTCAGGTGCACAGGCTAACTAACAAATATCTCAATGATATGAATGCATAAGCATGGCACGCAGGCCGAAAGAGAAACTAACTACTTCTATGTTCCAAGCTCTAGCGCACTCCAGTGACTTAATCTTCTGTGCCTGAAAGCCAAATATATCTGTTCAGCGAGAGATGCTGGTAACCCACTCCAACGCGTTGAAATACAATACATATAGAGATATATATAGATATACGAAAACCATTTTAAAGCATGAAGATATATTCTATGAGACTCTAGCTTTTAAAACCGGGAATGACTCGACAGATAAGGCTAGACACAAGCAACAGTAATAACAGGCGTATACAATCCACAACAGGCAAGACAGATAAAGCTGAGCACAATTAATAATCATAACCCAACATAAACAATCCCCAGCATAAATCCCTTAGTCACATCCCCCAATATACTCATAAACACAACTCCTCCATATCTCATCACATAGCATACTTTGTTGGCGCCACAGGACCAATCGCATGCCCATACATGAGGGTCAGCGCATATAGCTTTGACACGGCCCCGCAGCACCCTGCCCCGTCTCACATTACGGAGGAGCCGATCGCAACCGACTGATGGACCTTTGTCCTACATAATATTTATATACCTGACCGGTCTCTACCAACTTGGTTAACAGCCGGTATGGTTCTCAGCCCATCCGACTGCCCGTATAGTGGAACTTAGTCCTATATAATATTTATATACCTGACCGGTCTCTACCAGCCTGGTTAACAGCCGGTATGGTTCTCAGCCCACCCGACTGCCCGTATAGCCCGATTGATCTTAACCAACTCGGGGTTACATGCACACATAACACAGAGCGAGTACATGCAACCCACATTAACACATTGGGAAGGGGGAGAAAACGTATAACAAAACCTATGCGTGATCCATCACATACTAAGAATAGTCCTAAGGGGTTCATACTCCTTCCACCTAGGTCAACGGGACACCAATTCAACTAGCATGCAATATGATAGACTCATAAACCTACGAACGGTACCCGAAATATCAAACTAGACATAGGCACGATAAACGGAGTCCGTTGGGACACCACGGGGGATGGGGAAACATCAAACGGGCAAGCCGGGAACCCAAGATGGGGAAAATTCCAGCGGGTAGCCGGTGGGTGGGGGACCACCCGCCGGCTGCCCGCCGGATTCACTATTCCGGGCAGCGGGTCGCCGGCGGGCAGCTGCCCGCCCGCCGGCTGCCCGCTGCCGGGGTCACCATTCCGGCCGTGGGGTAGGTGGCGGGTCCCCTACCCCCCACTGACTCTTATCACACAATTTCGCCCCGGGAACCATTGTGGAACCCGAAACCATGCTTAGACACTTTACAACGCAATCAACGACAACACGTAGACAATTAACGGATCAAATACGAGAAACGAACGGCACATAACCTATCATGCTTTTCTAAACATAATCAACACCCAAACATGCGATTACCCCACCCGATAATCCAAGAATAATATCATACGATACAACCTAGGGTTCTAATCACTTTTATATCAACAAGAATACGATTCGCCTTCTAATTGCAAGATTCGGTAAGAATAACACATAAGCATCAAGGGCATCACACAATTATCAAGAACAACACATAATTATCAAGAACTCCATATAATCATCAAGAACATCATAATTATCAAGAATCTCCCAATACCAAGATTATCAAGATCCCCCATGGGATCATCACATCAATTATCAATCATAATCGTCACAAATCATCAATACACAATAATATGGGGAAATCCTACGGGGGAAATCATAGCTATGAAAATAGGTTTTGTTGAGACATGAGTTACCTCTTAGCCTTAATTAATTCCTTGGCTATGAAGGGTCTTTCTTTAAGCTTTCTTGCTTTCTTGATTTCTTCTAGGGGGATTCTTGGAGCTCTTTGGGGTGGTGGGCGTTATTCTTGTGGTGTGGGTTTCTAGGTGCCTCTTAAGTCCCCTATTTATATATTTAGGTGTCCTAGTTAGGAACTAATATTATGGGCTTGCTAGTTCTATTTCTTTTGGGACTAAGGATTGGGTTTCGGGATAAGGGCCCGTGGACTATGGTGGGCCTTCCAAATTAATTATTGTGATTTAATTCTTTCTTTTGGATAATTGATTAAATGATTTAATTGATCTTAGGGGTCGTAACACGGGGTGTTACAAGCGCGCTAGAAGCTTGGACGTAGTTTAGATAGCTTTTCCCTTTCAGCCTGCGTGCCATGATTTAGTACTGATGCTATTTGAGGATATTAGTCAGTTAGCCTGTGCACCTGAGTTCTCTAGCTTAGGTGTGGCATAGCACCCCATACTCTTATACTATGTTTTGGGATTCAACGAGATTTCACCTTTATTTTATAAGTTTTAAATATCCTGAAAATCTGGGGTGTTACAGTTGGTATCAGAGCCTAAGTTTGACCCTAGGATAAGACTCTTAAGACCGGACTTTAGGACAATAGGCTCGAACTCTAAGTATCTAGGGACATAAGATTCAGGAATCTTAGGACACGCGGTGAGATTATGAAACCTACACATAACCTCCCTTACCTGGAGAAAACCTTCCCCCATTATCGCAAAGAAGGACACCGAGCCCCAATTTAACGTTCTTATAAACATTGACCCAGGAAGACAACATCATGGCACCCAACAGAAGACAATCAAGGACTCCAGAACCCGCCGTGCATGACCCCCTAACCCAAATGCTACAACAACTAACACAAGTCGCCCAAGCACTAAGCAACGTAGCTCTCCGCAGCGACAGGCCCTCACCACCTCCGTTGAACGCGAACACCGACTTCGCCCGACAAGTCTCTAACCACCGACCACCCACATTCTCAGGAGAGGAGGATCCCGTAATTCTGGAGGAATGGATCCGAACCCTTGACAAAATCCTCGGGTTAGTGGAATGCCCGGAAGAACGCCGCGTGGAGATAGCCTCGTTCTACTTCGGACACGAGGCCGACCACTGGTGGATCCATGAGGGTCCCACTTACTAACAAGAACCGGGGTTCAACTGGGAACAACTCAAAACGCGACTACGAGAGAGGTTCTATCCAACACACGTGAGAGCATCCATGTACGAGGAGTTTCTCCATCTAAAACAAGGGATAGCTACCGTTATGGAATACCACACACCTAGTGTTAGCCCCGTCACCGTCTCGCCGGAAAAGCCACCGGAGAAACCTTGCCAAAAAACCTCGCCACCAAGAAAAAGCTTCGTAATGCCGAAAAAACCCCTCGGAATCCGCACCCCGGAGTGGAGCAATGCTGATTACACCGTAATCGGAGGTAAAGCACTTGAACCCGACCAATTCTCTCCGAAATTGGTTGATATGCTTAAACATCAAGGGCTCTTAGATACTTACCTCGCCATCAAAGGGGATACATACCCCGACTTGGTGAAAGAATTCTACCAACACCTTGTGGCCACCAAACGGGGAGACAAAGTATAAATCACCACCAAGGTCCGTGGCAAGGAAATTATGCTTTCCGAAGGACGTTTGGCCAAGCTCTTGAAATTGACCACCACGGGTGTGTCCAACTATGACCGGAAGGGGTGGATTGATACCCAAACCACGGGGTACAAGGACTACCTCGGGTACCTACTCGGAAAGGAGGACGGATTCACCTCGCCCACTCGACCAAACCGAAAGTGGCTATCGGCGGAGCAAAAGATATTGGTTATGATTGTAACCGATAGCCTCTTGCCCACCAATAACAAAAGCAAGGATGTGGGAAGCTTGGAGTGCACCTTTGCTTACCTCCTGAAACATAAGATCAAGTTCAACCTGCCGGCACTCATGCTAAAGCACATAGAATTCTGCAAGTCAAACAACCGGCTTAGCCTACCCTACGGGATGATCCTAAGTTGGATCATGGAGAAAAAGGGGGTAAACCTAAGCCACACCGAGGTCAAGACCGCAAATGGCATGGTTTTTAACGCCCAGAACCTCCGCCGCAACGACATCTACTACACCGAAGGGGGACATTACCTCACCCTCGAAGAAATTTGCCAAAAACCCGAGGAAGAGCGAAGGGAATTGGTCGACCGGTTGGACATCTCCAACAAAAAGCTCAAACGAGCCATGCAAGATTGCGGGGGTTTGGAGGGACATGAGGACCAGGAGGAGGAGGACGAACCCAACCCATCGGTGCAACCACGATCAAGAGGGAACCCAAGGGAGCAAAACGAGGGCTCAATCAATGAACGCATACTCGCACATCTCAACCGGCAAAACCAAATCATGGAGGAAGGGTTCTCATCCTTGATCCATACGACACGCGCACTAGATCAGAGGGTGGCAGCCATCGAGGCCACCTTGGGCTCTCGCGGGGCGTCCAGCTCAGGAACAGGAGACCGAGGTAGACCTAAAACCCTTCTATCACAACCCCACTAGAAATCCAGTCTACCCCAGCTAAGGCAAAACGTGGGGCCACATTCCCAGCCGGGAGGCCAAGATGCGGGGTGCCTGGGGGTGAAAGAGTGGATTAACACACCGGGCTTCGGGGACGAAGCCCCTCATAAGGGGGGGAGAGTGTAACACCCCGTGTTACGACCCCTAAGATCAATTAAATCATCTAATCAATTACCCAAAAGAAAGAATTAAATCACAATAATTAATTAGGAAGGCCCACCATAGTCCACGGGCCCTTATCCCTAAACCCAATCCTTAGTCCCAAAAGAAATAGAACTAGCAAGCCCATAATATTAGTTCCTAACTAGGACACCTAAATATATAAATAGGGGACTTAAGAGGCACCTAGAAACCCACACCACAAGAATAACGCCCACCACCCCAAAGAGCTCCAAGAATCCCCCTAGAAGAAATCAAGAAAGCAAGAAAGCTTAAAGAAAGACCCTTCATAGCCAAGGAATTAATTAAGGCTAAGAGGTAACCCATGTCTCAACAAAACCTATTTTCATAACTATGATTTCCCCCGTAGGATTTCCCCATATTATTGTGTATTGATGATTTGCGATATTGTTGTTGATGATTGACGGGATAATTCCATGGGTGATCTTGATATTGAGAGATTCTTGATAATTATGATGTTCTTGATGATTATGTGGAGTTCTTGATGTTCATATGTCATTCTTGATAATTGTATACGCTTATGTGTTATTTGCACCGAATCTTGTAATTGGAGGACGAATCGTATTCTTGTGGGTATAAAAGTGGTTAGAACCCTAGGTTGTATCGTATGATATCATTCTTGGTTTATCGGGTGGGAAATTGCATGTTTGGGGTGTTGATTATGTTAGAAAAGCATGATAGGTTATGTGTCGTACGTTCCTCGTATTTGGTCCGTTAATTGACTACGTGTTGATCGTTAATTGCGTTGTAAAGTGTCTAAGCATGGTTTCGGGTTCCATAATGGTTCCCGGGGCGTTTTTGTGATGAAAAGAGTCAGTGGGGGGTAGGTGGGGGTAGGGGACCAGCCACCTACCCGCGGCCAAGTCGGGCAGTACACGCTGCCCGGAACAGTACACGCCGACGGGTGGACCCCTACCCACCGGCTACCCGCTGGAAAATACCCCAACCCGGGGATTTTGGCTTCCCCGTTTGATGTTCCCCCGACCCCCGTGGTGTCCCAACGGACTCTGTCTATCGTGCCTATGTCTAGCTTGATGTTTCAGGTACCGTTCGTAGGTTGTATGAGTCTTATATATTGCATGCTAGTTGAATTGGTATCCCGTTGACCTAGGTGAAAGGAGTATGAACCCCTTAGGACCATTCTTAGTATGTGAAGGATCACGCGTAGGTTTTGTTATACGTTTTCTCCCCCTTCCCAATGTGTTAATGTGGGTTGCATGTACCTGCTATGTGTTATGTGTGCATGTAACCCCGAATTGGTTAAGATCAATCGGGCTATACGGGCAGTCGGGTGGGCTGAGAACCATACCGACTGTTAACCAGGCTGGTAGAGACCGGTCAGGTATATAAATATTATATAGGACTAAGTTCCACTATACGGGCAATCGGATGGGCTGAGAACCATACTGGCAATTAACCAGGCTGGTAGAGACCGGTCAGGTATATAAATATTATATAGGACAAAGATCCACTATACGGGCAGTTGAATGGGCTGAGAACCATCCCAACTGTTAACCAGGCTGGTAAAGACCGGTCAGGTATATAAATATTATGTAGGACAAAGGTCCATCAGTCGGTTGCGATCGGCTCCTCCGTAATGTGAGACGGGGCAGGGTGCTGCGGGGCCGTGTCAGAGCTATATGCGCTGACCCTCATGTATGGGCATGCGATTGGTCCTGTGGCGCCAACAAAGTGTGCTTTGTGATGAGATATGGATGAGTTGTGTTTATGAGTATATTGGGAGATGTGACTATGGGATTATGCCGGGGATTGTTTACATTGGGTTATGATTATTTATTGTGCTCAGCTCTATCTATCTTGCCTGTGGAGGATTGTATACGCCTGTTATAACTGTTGCTTGTGTCGAGCCTTATCTGTCGAGTCATTCCCGGTTTTAAAAGCTAGAGTCTCATAGGATATATCTTCATGCTTTAAAATGGTTTTCGTATATCTATATATATCTCTATATGTATTGTATTTCAACGCGTTGGAGTGGGTTACCAGCATCTCTCGCTGAACAGATATATTTGGCTTTCAGGCACAGACGAGTAGTTCACTGGAGCGCGCTAGAAGCTTGGACGTAGTTTAGATAGTTTTTCCCTTTCGGCCTGCGTGCCATGATTTAGTACTGATGCTATTTGAGGATATTAGTCAGTTAGCCTATGCACCTGAGTTCTCTAGCTTAGGTGTGGCATAGCACCCCATACTCTTGTACTATGTTTTGGTATTCAACGAGATTTCACCTTTATTTTATAAGTTTTAAATATCCTGAAAATCTGGGGTGTTACAACTACCATCATGGAATACCATAAATGGTTCCTCGAACTGGCACGCTTCGCACAAGAACTGGTCCCCCCAGAGGCAACCAAAATGGAAAGGTTTATATCAGGCCTCAACTTCGAAGCCGGGAAAGCACTAGTAGTAAGCGAACCCCGGACCCTCAACGAGGCTTACTCCAGTGCCACCAATCTCCATCGAATCCAACTACCACAATGTGGGATTCAGGAACAGATTCGAAAAAAGAACACGGGAGGTAGGGCACCACCTATGAAAAGAATGAGAAACGACGCTAACACAAGACCAAGCAATCCAGCTGGCCAAAGGCCACCCCTGGGAAACAACGAAGCTAATACAAGGAGCTTCCCTTGCCAAAGATGCAACAAAGACAATAGAGGCAAAGACTGCATGGGAAACCCCTGGCGATGTTTCAACTGCGGAGGAGAAGGACACAAATCCTTCCAGTGCACTCAACCCTCGAACTTGCACCCTACAAACATGGGCCAACACGGAGGCACTAACAATCAAGGGAATTACGGTGCTCCCGGAAAGATGTTCGTCATGAGCCGCACCCAAGCCGAACTCGAGAACGAGGGCAACCTCGACGAAGAGAACATGGCCCTAGGAGACGAAGATCCCGCAAACCAACCAGAAGAAAACCAAGGAGACGAGTTCTGTTTAGGATAACTAGCAAATCCCCTGAAACCACCCTCGTAGTATAATTACTTGTTTAGAATAGCTACTTCGAAATTTTTATATATAAAGAAGTAAAATCAAAATAATTTAGCATAAAGAAAAAGGACTAGACTCCTCCGAAAACCCGTATCAACAACAAGAAGGAAAAAGCCAAGGAGTGCACAACAAAGAAAACTAATGTTACCAATGGGAATTGAACCCTTGACCTTCAACTTATAAAACCAAATCCTTAAACACTAGGCTATGAGTGTTTCTTGAAACCTTAAGGGAACACTCCCTTCTTAAACCCCTACAAACCCCTAAAACCCACAAAATCCCCAAATCAAAAAGCCTTCTTCTTCCTCCACACTCCCTCACACACTCTCTCTCCTCCTTTCTCCCCTCTCCACGCCGCACGTCACCCTAGGCCAGTCGCCCCCCTCGCCGTCCGAAGCCCAGCAGATCGCCGCCCCATCACCGGAAAATCTTCGCCAGAGTCTCACCAGAGCTTCGTCGAAAACTCGCCGGAAATAAAATCATCACCAAGGGAAGAAACACCACCACATAGGGAGACCTCGCAATGTCGAAAAAGCTCATTGGTATCCGAACCCCGGAATGGAACGACGCCGATTACACAGTAATCAGAGGTAAAGCCCTCGAACCCGACCAATTCTCTCCGGAGTTGGTCGATATGCTTAAGTTTCAAGGACTCTTGGATACGTATCTCACCATCAATGGGGATACATACCCCGAATTGGTAAAGGAATTCTATCACCATTTGGTAGCCGTCAAGCGGGGTGATAAAGTGGAAATCACCGCTAAGGTCCGAGGCAAGGAGATCATACTCTCCGAAGGCCGCTTGGCCAAACTCTTGATACTGACCACCACAGGTGTGTCAGAATACGACCGGAAAGGGTGGATCGGTACCCAAGACATGGGGTATAAGGATTACCTCGGGTACCTACTCGGAAAGGAAGAAGGCTTCACCTCGGCCACCCGGCCAAACAGGAAATGGCTAAACCCTGAACAAATGATACTGGTCATGATTATAACTGATAGCTTGTTGCCCACAAACAACAAAAGCAAAGATGTGGGAAGCCTAGAGTGCACCTTTGCCTACTTCCTAAAGCACAAAGTCAAGTTCAACCTACCGGCCCTTATGTTGAAGCATATAGAGTTTTGCAAGACTAGCAACCAGCTTAGTCTACCTTACGGGATGATCCTAAGTTGGATCATGGAGAAAAAGGGGGTGGACCTGAGCCACACGGAGATCAAACCCATGAGAGGTATGATTTTCAATCACCAGAACCTTCGCCGCAATGATATTTACTACACCGGAGGGGGACAATACGTCACCCTCGAGGAGGTTTGTCTTAAACCCAAAGAGGAACGAAGAGAATTTGTTGACCAGCTGGATATCTCCAACAAAAAACTAAAACGGGCAATGCAAGAATGCGGGGGACTGGAAGAAAATGAAGATCAAGAGGAGGACATCGAATCTAACCCACCTGCGCCCGCACGAGAAATGGGAAACCCAGAGGGCCGAAATGAAGAATCTATCAATGAGTGCATCCTCGCGCAACTTACCCGGCAAAACCAAATCATGGATGAAGGGTTCTCATCCCTAATCCACATGACACACGCACTAGATCAAAGGGTGGCAACAATCGAGGCCATGTTGGGAACACGCGGGGCATCCAGCTCAGGAGCAGGAAACCAAGGTAGACCCAAACTTTCCAAGCACAACCTCACCAAAGATCCAATCTACCCCAGCAGAGACAACGTGTGGAGCCACACTTCCTAACCAGGATGCCAAAATACGTGACGTCCAGGGGTCAAAGAATGGATCCACGCACCGGCTTTGAGGACGAATGTAACACCCTGTGTTACGAGTCCTAAAACCAATTAATTAATTAATTAATTAATAGCCCAGGAGAAAGAATAAATTATAATGATTAATTAGGGAAAAAGGCCACCGTAGCCCATGGGCCCAAATATATAAACCCAACCCCTAACCCGAATAGGATTAAGCTCTGAATAAACCCTTAGATCTATAAATAGAGAACTTAGGGAGCACCTAGAACCCCCACACGCCTAAACGCCCCACCACCCCCAAAAGAGCACCAAGAATCCCCTTAGGAGAAATCAAGAAAGCAAGGAAGCTTAAAGAAAGATCCTTCATAGCCAAGGAATTAATTAAGGCTAAGAGGTAACCCATGTCTCAACAAAACCTATTTTCATAGCTATGATTTCCCCCCTAGGGTTTCCCCATATTATTGTGTATTAATGACTTGTGATAATTATTGTTGATGATTGATGTGATGATCCCATGGGGGATCTTGATAATCTTGATATTGAGAGATTCTTGATAATTATGATATTCTTGATGATTATATGGAGTTCCTGATGATTATGTGTTGTTCTTGATAATTGGGTGATGATCTTGATGATTATGTGTTATTCTTACCGAATCTTGCAATTAGAAGACGAACCGTATTCTTATTGATATAAAAGTGATTAGAACCCTAGGTTGTATCGTATGATCTTATTCTTGGATTATCGGGTGGGGAAATCGCATGTTTGGGTGTTGATTATATTTAGAAAAGCATGATAGGGTATGTGTCGTTCGTTTCTCGTAATTAATCCGTTAATTGTGTACGTGTTGTCGTTAATTGCGTTGTAAAGTGTCTAAGCATGGTTTCGGGTTCCACAACGGTTCCCGGGGCGCAATTGATGAAAAAGAGTCAGTGGGGGGTAGGTGGGGGGGTAGGGGACCCGCCACCTACCCACGGTCGAGATTTCACTTCCGGCAGCGGGCAGCCGGCGGGCGGGCAGCTGCCCGCCGGCGACCTGCTGCCCGGAACAGTATGTCCGGCGGGCAGCCGACGGGTGGCCCCCCCACCCACCGGCTACCCGCTGGAAAATTCCCCCACTCGGGAGTTCGGCTTCCCCGTTTGATGTTCCCCGTTCCCCGTGGTGTCCCAACGGACTCCGTTTATCGTGCTTAGGTCTAGTTTGATGTTTCGGGTACCGTTCGTAGGTTTATGAGTCTATTATATTGCACGCTAGTTGAATTGGTATCCCGTTGACCTAGGTGGAAGAAGTATGAACCCCTTAGGACTATTCTTAGTAAGTGATGGATCACGCATAGGTTTTGTTATACGTTTTCTCCCCCTTCCTAATGTGTAATGTGGGTTGCATGTGCTTGTTATGTGTTATGTGTGTGTTACCCCAATTCGGTTGCGATCGGATTGGTTATCCTGAGCTGCGGTTCAGAAGCTGGCTGCGGTCAGATTGATACTCTTGGGCTGCGGTCCACCGTTTGGTTGCGATCAAACGTTTCTATACGAGCTGCGGTTCGTCCTTTTTCCTGGCTGCGGTCAGATGACATTCTCTTGGGCTGCGGTCCACTGTTTGGTTGCGATCAAACACTATGATGAGCTGCGGTTCATCGGTCGGTTGCGATCGACCCTTCCGTGTTGCGATACGGGGCAGGGTGCTGCGGGGCCGTGTCAGAGCTATATGCGCTGACCCTCATGTATGGGCATGCGATTGGTCCCGTGGCGCCAACAAAGTGTGTTATGTGTTGTGATATGGATGAGTTGTGATTATGAGTGTGTTGGGGGATGTGACTATGGGACTTATATTGGGGATTGTTCATGTTGGGTTATGATCATTGTTTATGCCTTGCCTTGTCTGCCTTATCTGTTGTGAACTGCACATGCTCGTTATAACGGTTGCTTGTGTCTGGCCTTATCTGCCGAGTCATTCCCGGTTTTAAAGCTAGAGTTCGTAGGATATATCTTCATGCTCAAAATGGTTTTCGTATATCTATATATATCTCTATATGTATTGTATTTCAACGCGTTGGAGTGGGTTACCAGCATCTCTCGCTGAACAGATATATTTGGCTTTCAGGCACAGAAGATTAAGTCACTGGAGTGCGCTAGAACTTAGAAGTAGATAGTTTCCCTTTTGGCCTGCGTGCCACGTTTACGTATTTACGCTTTGAGGATATTAGTTAGTTAGCCTGTGCACTTGGGTTCTCTAGCCCAGGTGTGGCATAGCACCCCGAACGCTTGTATTTATATCTTGGGATTTAATAAGATTCTACCTTTATTATAAGTTTTAAAAGACTTGAAAATCTGGGGTGTTACAGTTGGTATCAGAGCCTAAGTTTGACCCTAGGATAAAACCCTTAAGACCGGACTTTAGGACATTAAGCTTGAACTCTAGGCATTTAGGAACATAGGACTCAGAAATCTTAGGACGCGCTGTAAGATTGAGAAACCTACACATCACATCCCCTCATTTCGCCCCCCTCTAATATTAAGAAACTCTTCTCCGCTTATTACATCAAGGTGAAAACACAAAATAATATCAACCTTTAATCACCAGGATGGCACCCAAGAAGAAACCGACAGGAACACCGAGACGCCCTACCCAGGAACTCCTGACTCAGAACCTACAACGCCTGGCCCAAATCGCCCAGGCACTAAGCACTGTCATTCCTCAACCCCTACCAACGAACGAGAACTTGGAAATCCACCACCAAGTCTCGGCACACCAACCGCCCACCTTCTCGGGAGACGAAGACCCCACGACCCTCGAGGAATGGATTGAGACCTTCGACAGGATATTCAGGGCAACCCAATGCCCCGAACACCGCCAAGTCGGGATAGCCTCCTTCTACTTCAGACACGAGGCCGACACCTGGTGGGCCCGTGAGGGACCTAGTACGAGCACGACCCCGAATTCGACTGGGAAGGCCTAAAAACACAGTTACGAGAACGGTTCTACCCCAACCATCTGAAAGTCGCCACACGCGAGGAATTCTTCCATCTAAGGCAAGGGGCAGCCCCAGTCTCAGAATACTACCAACGATTCTGCCAACTGGCTCGCCTCATCCCCGAGTTAGTACCCACCGAGGGGATCAAAGTCAGGAAATTCTTAGCAGGCCTTAACCCCGAACACCAGAGTCCTTGGCCGCCCAAGAACCAAAGACCCTCGGAGAAGCCTACGCCAAGGCATGTCAACTACAACAGGTAACGAACCCGCCCCAAGGGACACAACTGGGGTATAAAAGGAAGCCCGAAAGAAGTCGCCCAATTCCCACCAAAGAGCCTAAAAACCCCAAAACCACCCCACTGAGCCGGGCCATCACGCCGACTGCCCGGGGAAGGATCCTCACCCTAAGTAGGGCCAGAATCGGAGATAGCAACATAGTCTCCGGAACTTTCCTAGTGAACGCCACCCCAACCAGCATACTATTTGACTTGGGGGCTACCAACTCATTTATAGCAACCGAATTCGCCGCCCAGCTCGACCTTAACGCCAGCACCAAGGTCCGGCTCCAAGTCAAGGTGGCCTCAGGCGAGATCATAAAATGTGATCGCATGTACGAACATGTGATAATCACCATTCAAGGGGTGGAATTTCCCAGCAGCTTAATCCAGTTCCAACTGGATGGGATGCAAGTGATCTTGGGCATGGACTGGCTAGGGAAATTCCAAGCGCAAATCTTGTGCGGAGAGTAAAAAGTGGTCCTACGAGGACCAAACGGTAAGAGGGTGTTATACCGCAGTATCCGCCAGGATCCGGGGATCAAGCTTGTAAACATGATGAAAATTAAGAAGTATCTGGGCCAAGGAAACGAGGCCTTCTTATGCTCAGTCAAAGACCTCAACGCCAAAATACTCGAACCACGAGACATCCCAGTGGTAAACGAGTTCACCGACGTTTTCCCGGACGAAATTCCCGGGGCACCCCCGGCCAGAGAGGTCGAGTTCACCATAGACCTCACACCGGGCGCCGCCCCGATCTCTAAACCACCCTACAGACTGGCACCAAAGGAAATGAAAGAACTGAAAGCGCAACTCCAGGAACTACTAGATAAGGGTTATATCCGACCCAGCACCTCCCCATGGGGAGCACCGGTATTATTCGTTAAGAAGAAGGATGGGAGCATGCGCCTATGCATCGACTACAGGGAACTCAACCAGGTTACAATAAAGAATAGGTACCCCCTTCCCCGGATAGATGACTTGTTCGACCAACTTAAGGGGGCAGGGGTATTCTCGAAGATCGACCTAAGATCCGGATATCATCAAATCCAAGTGGCCAAACCGGACATCCAGAAAACGGCCTTCCGAACACGTTACGGCCACTACGAGTTTGCCGTGATGCCCTTCGGCCTCACTAACGCACCCGCCATATTCATGGACCTCATGAATCGAGTATTCAGACCTTACCTGGATGACTTCGTCATTGTGTTCATTGACGACATCCTAGTCTACTCCCGAAATAAAGAAAAGCATGAGAGGCACCTTCGCACATTGCTACAAACCCTCAGAGAAAACCAACTCTACGCTAAATTCTCTAAGTGCGAATTCTGGCAAGACAGCGTAGCCTTCTTGGGTCACGTAATAACCAAAGAGGGGATCAGGGTAGACCCCGCTAAGGTTTGCGCCGTTCAAGAATGGACCACGCCAAGCTCACTCTCGGAGGTCCGAAGCTTCCTAGGCCTGGCTGGTTACTACAGGAGGTTTGTACCCGACTTCACCAAGATAGCCCAACCCCTCATTAAGCTCATGAAAAAGGAAACCCCCTTCCGATGGGACAACAACTGCATCTTGGCCTTCCAAGAATTAAAGGACAAGCTAACCACGGCGCCCGTGCTGGCTATCCCCTCCGGAACGGAAGAATTCGAGGTCTACAGAAATGCATCCAAGAAAGGGTTGGGATGTATGCTGATGCAAAAAGGGAAGGTAATAGCATACGCATCCAGGCAACTCAAAACCCACGAAGAAAATTACCCCACCCATGACCTCGAACTAGCCGCTATCGTTTTCGCACTAAAAATCTGGAGACACTACCTGTATGGGGTGCAATGCAAAATCTACACCGACCATAAGAGCTTAAAGTATATCTTCACCCAAAAGGACCTAAACATGAGACAACGAAGGTGGCTAGAACTCATAAAAGAGTACGACCTAGACATCCAATACCACGAGGGAAAAGCCAACGTCGTTGCAGACGCTCTAAGCCGAAAGACGACCCATTCCCTCAACACCACGTGGGTCCTACCGGACCAACTGTACAGGGACTTCCAAAAACTACACTTAAAAATAATAGAGCGGGGACAAACCCGCCCTAATGCCTACCTACTCAACACGCAAGCCATACCCGCCCTCTTCGAGGAGATCAAAACAGGGCAACATCAGGACCCGGAACTAGACAAGATTCGCCACGACCTAACCCAAGGGAAGGAAGGCCCCTTCGAAGCACACCCGGACGGTAGCATCCGTTACAAAGGAAGGTGGTGTGTACCCTCAACACACCCTCACTTGAAACAACGGATCTTGGAGGAAGGACACAACTCCCCGTACTCAGTCCACCCGGGAGGTGACAAGTTATACCAAGACGTAAGGAGGACGTTTTGGTGGCCAAACATGAAGAAGGAAATCGCAGATTTCGTGGCCAGGTGCCTGAATTGCCAAAGAGTAAAGGCTGAACGATGCAAGCCCAAGGGACTCGTGCAACCCCTTGAAATACGACAAGGAAAATGGGATTCCATATCCATGGACTTCGTCGGAGGGTTACCCCAACAAGAACCGGCAAGGACAAAATCTGGGTCATAGTGGATCGGCTGACCAAAACGGCACGATTCATTGCCATGAAGGAAACCTGGACAATGACGCAACTAGCCCAAGCCTACATAAACCGAGTGGTGAAATACCACGGAGTCCCCCGAAACATTGTGTCCGATAGAGATTCCAGATTCCTCTCACAATTCTGGAAATCACTACAATCAGCATTGGGAACGCACCTAAAACTAAGCACAGCCTTTCACCCCACCACAGACGGCCAAACCGAGAGAACCATCCAAACCCTCGAGGACATGCTAAGAGCCTGCACACTAGACTTCCGAGGGACGTGGGAAGAACACCTAGACCTCATCGAGTTCTCATACAACAACAGCTACCACGCGAGCATTCGCATGGCACCCTACGAAGCACTGTATGGTCAGAAATGTAGAACCCCATTATGTTGGGAAGATATGGTCAACCCGGTAACACTGGGCCCCCAATACCTACAAGACACCATAGCTAAGGTCAAACACATCCAGGAAAGGATGAGGGCCGCCCAAGACCGCTAGAAGTCTTACGCCGACCTAAAGAGGAAGCAAGCCGAATTCAACCTCGGGGACAAGGTCTGGCTAAGGATCTCGCCCACACGAGGAGTAATGAGGTTTGGAAGAAAAGGAAAACTCAGCCCCCGATTCATCGGCCCTTACGAAATCGTGGGGAGAATCGGAGACTTGGCCTACCGCCTCGCCTTACCCGTCGAGCTAGAATGAGTACACAACGTGTTCCACGTATCTCAGCTAAAGAAATACATACACGATCCAAGCCACGTACTCCAACACGAGACCGTGGACCTCGACGAGTCACTAGTGTACGAAGAGAAACCCGTAAAAATCTTAGACACCAAAACAAGAAATACCCGGAACCGAGTCATAGAAATGGTGAAGGTCCTCTGGACCAACCACGGGACCGAGGAAACAACCTGGGAACTTAAGGACACGATGAAGGAGCGGTATCCCGAGTTGTTCACTCCAGGTAACTAAGAGAAAACTTTCTTTTTC
Source organism: Ipomoea nil (assembly GCF_001879475.1). Taxonomy (NCBI): domain Eukaryota; kingdom Viridiplantae; phylum Streptophyta; class Magnoliopsida; order Solanales; family Convolvulaceae; genus Ipomoea; species Ipomoea nil. Next base: position 615,478 of record NW_017617183.1, read on the forward strand.
ACCCGGGGCCAAGCTTCGGGGACGAAGCTTCCTGTTAAGGGGGGGAGAGTGTAACACCCCGTGTTACGAGTCCTAAATCCAATTAATTAATTAATTAATTAATAGCCCAGGAGAAAGAATAAATTATAATGATTAATTAGGGAAAAAGGCCACCGTAGCCCATGGGCCCAAATATATAAACCCAACCCCTAACCCCAATAGGATTAAGCTCTGAATAAACCCTTAGATCTATAAATAGAGAACTTAGGGAGCACCTAGAACCCCCACACGCCTAAACGCCCCACCACCCCCAAAAGAGCTCCAAGAATCCCCTTAGGAGAAATCAAGAAAGCAAGGAAGCTTAAATTCCCCCACTCAAGAAAGCAAGGAAGCTCCAAGAATCCCCTCGTGTCCGGCGGGCAGCCGGCGGGTGGCCCCCCCACCCACCGGCTACCCGCTGGAAAATTCCCCCACTCGGGAGTTCGGCTTCCCCGTTTGATGTTCCCCGTTCCCCGTGGTGTCCCAACGGACTCCGTTTATCGTGCCTAGGTCTAGTTTGATGTTTCGGGTACCGTTCGTAGGTTTATGAGTCTATTATATTGCATGCTAGTTGAATTGGTATCCCGTTGACCTAGGTGGAAGAAGTATGAACCCCTTAGGACTATTCTTAGTAAGTGATGGATCACGCATAGGTTTTGTTATACGTTTTCTCCCCCTTCCTAATGTGTAATGTGGGTTGCATGTGCTTGTTATGTGTTATGTGTGTGTTACCCCAATTCGGTTGCGATCGGATTGGTTATCCTGAGCTGCGGTTCAGAAGCTGGCTGCGGTCACATTGATACTCTTGGGCTGCGGTCCACCGTTTGGTTGCGATCAAACGTTTCTGTACGAGCTGTGGTTCGTCCTTTTTCCTGGCTGCGGTCAGATGACATTCTCTTGGGCTGCGGTCCACTGTTTGGTTGCGATCAAACACTATGATGAGCTGCGGTTCATCGGTCGGTTGCGATCGACCCTTCCGTGTTGCGATACGGGGCAGGGTGCTGCGGGGCCGTGTCAGAGCTATATGCGCTGACCCTCATGTATGGGCATGCGATTGGTCCCGTGGCGCCAACAAAGTGTGTTATGTGTTGTGATATGGATGAGTTGTGATTATGAGTGTGTTGGGGGATGTGACTATGGGACTTATATTGGGGATTGTTCATGTTGGGTTATGATCATTGTTTATGCCTTGCCTTATCTGCCTTATCTGTTGTGAACTGCACATGCTCGTTATAACGGTTGCTTGTGTCTGGCCTTATCTGCCGAGTCATTCCCGGTTTTAAAGCTAGAGTTCGTAGGATATATCTTCATGCTCAAAATGGTTTTCGTATATCTATATATATCTCTATATGTATTGTATTTCAACGCGTTGGAGTGGGTTACCAGCATCTCTCGCTGAACAGATATATTTGGCTTTCAGGCACAGAAGATTAAGTCACTGGAGTGCGCTAGAACTTAGAAGTAGATAGTTTCCCTTTTGGCCTGCGTGCCACGTTTACGTATTTACGCTTTGAGGATATTAGTTAGTTAGCCTGTGCACTTGGGTTCTCTAGCCCAGGTGTGGCATAGCACCCCGAACGCTTGTATTTATATCTTGGGATTTAATAAGATTCTACCTTTATTATAAGTTTTAAAAGTCTTGAAAATCTGGGGTATTACAACGAAGCCTCTCGTAAGGGGGGGGGGGGGGTAGTGTAACACCCCGTGATACGACCTCCAACCCAATCTAATTATTTAATTACTTACCCTAAAAAGAGAATTAACTAAGAAGGGTCCACCATAGTCCATGGACCCTTATCCCTAAAACCAATCCCTTAGTCCTATAATGAATAGAATTAGCAAACCCATACCATTTAGACCCTTATTGGGACTGTTAGATATATAAATAGGGGCATAGGAGGCACCTAGAATCCACACCACAATAACTTTCACCACACAAGAATTCCCAAGAATTTCCATAGGAGAAATCAAGAAAGAAGAGATCTTAAAGAAAGACCCTTCATAGCCAAAGAATTTAATTAAGGCTAAGAGGTAACCCATGTCTCAACAAAACCTATTTTCTTTGCTATAATCTTCTCCTTTGGCCTGCCTCTATATGCTTGTGTCTTGATGAAATCTTCTATGATAATTATGATATGATCTTGATGAATGATGAAATGATTTTATCTGTGATCTTGATGATTTTGATGATGATGAGAGGATCTAGATGATTTTGTGATATTCTGGATAAATCTTGATGTTTCTTGATATTAAAGACGAACTATGATCTTGATGATTTAAATATGATTAGATCCCTAGGTTGAATCGTGAAATTCGTATTGGGATATTCTTGGTATATTTTGGTGGAAATTCACATGTTCGGGTGCTGATTATGTTTAGGAGTCATGATAGGATGTGTTCTATGTGATTCTTGCTTTTGATCCGTTAATTTTCTACGCGGTGTCATCAATTGTGTTTAAAAGTGTCTAAGCATGGTTTCGGGTTCCAAGGAGGATCACGGGACGTATATTTTGGAAAAGAGTCAGTGGGGGTAGCGGGACCCGCCACCTACCCGCTGCCCGAAGTAAACGCCACCAGCAGCGGGCAGACGACTGCCCACCGGGCATCCGCTGCCAGGAGGTCTATCGCCGACGGGTGGTCCTCCACCCACCGGCCACCCGCTGGATTTTTGCCCACTTTGGGACTTCGGCTTCCCCGTTTGATGTTCCCCAACCCCCGTGGTGTCCAAACGGACTCCGTTTGTCATGCATAAGTCTAGTTTGATATTTCGGGTACCGTTCGTAGGATAAAAGAGTCTTTGCATGCTAGTTGAATCGGTAATGCGTTGGCCTAGGAGGAAGATGTATGAACCCCGTAGGACTATTCTTAGTATGTGGATAATCACACATAAGTTTATTTATACGCTTTCCCCCTTCCCAATGTGTTAATATGTGTTTACTATTTGTTATGTGTGCATGATACCCAATTTGGTTGCGATCAAATTGGTTATACACGAGCTGTGGTTCGTTATCTTGGCTGCTATCAAATTGGTTACTCATGAGTTGCGGTTCATTCTCCTGGCTACGGTCAGCGACTCACTTCTCGGGCTACGGTCCACATGGGCCTCGTGTGCTATGGTCCACCGACTGGACGTGTCAGGTGATGTGTAGGGTCACTAGCCCGAGGAAGGCCATAGTCCACCGAATGAGTTGTCAGGCGGTGTGTAAGGCTATGGTCGGCTATGATCCATCGAGTGTATGTGCCAGTGGTGTGTAGGGTCGTAGTCCACAAAGATCATTGCCCACCGAATGAGTCCCTCTGGCGGTGTGTAGGGCTTTGATCAACTACGACCCACCTACTGAGCTCGTCAAGCGGTGTGTAGGGTCGCAGTCCCCAAAAGAGGATCACAGTCCACCGACTGAGCGCGTCAACGGTGTGTAGGGCTGTGATCCACCGTTGAAACTATTGACGGTCTATACAATTGGATGCGGTCAATTCCTTCATGCTGCGGTATGAGGTAGTGTGCTGTCGGGCCTTGTTAATGCTATATGCACTAACCCTCATGTTTGGGGCATGCGATTGGTCCCGTGGCGCCACCAAAGTGTGCTTGTGTGACAAGGATGTTGATTGAATGATGATGTCAATGATCTGAAAGTGAACTGTGACCTTAGATACATGTTTTTTATGATGTTGTCTCTATATAATTGATTATCATTGCTTAATGTGTTTATCCATACTTGTCGAGTCTATTCCTGGTTTTAAAATCTAAAGTCTCCTAAGTATATATCTTCCTGCTTCAAAATGGTTTTCCTATATATATATATATATATATATATATATATATATATATATATATATATACCTATATTGTATTTCAACGCGTTGGAGTGGGCTACGAGCATAGATATTATCGAAGCGTAGATAGTTAGTTTTCTTTTCGGCCTGCACGCCATGATGATGTATTCACATCGCTTTGAGGATATTTAGTTAGTATATCCTGTGCATCCGAGTTGTCCATCTCAGATGTGACATAGCACCCCGAACACTTATGTTTAATAATGCTCTGTTTTGGGATTTAATGAGAAATTACCTTTATTATATAAGTTTTAAAAGTTTCAAAAATCTAGGGTGTTACATTGGTGGCACTGGAGTAAGACTCATTGAGGGTTCGGGGTCCGCTTACAATTAGTTCCTTCCGGGCTTCAATGTTGAGGCCCGCTATAAATCTCTCTATCTTGGTTGTCTCGGTAGGGACCAATTCTGGTGCGAAGCGGGCTAGTTCAAGGAACCGTTTATGGTACTTCATGATGGTGGTCATTCATTGTTTTAGGTGGAGGAACTCTTTGTTCATGGATGCTCTTACGTGTGCTGGGTAGAACCGCTCTCGCAGTCGTGTTTTTAGGTTCTCCCAGTTGAACCCTGGTTCTTGTCTGTGAGTGGGTCCTTCGTGGATCCACCAAAGATCGCCCTAGTGTCCGAAGTAAAACGAGGCTATTTCTACAAGACGTTCTTCTGGGCATTCCACTAATCCCAGGATCTTATCGAAGGTTCGAATCCATTCTTCGAGGATTGCGGGGTCTTCTTCTCCCGAGAAGATGGGTGGTCGATGGTTTGAAACTTTCCGTGTGATTTCCGAGTTTGTGTTTGGTGGTGGCGGTGGTCTGTTGTTATTACGGAGTGCTACGTCGCTTAGCGTTTGGGCGACCTGTGTCAGTTGCTGTAGAGTGTGAGCCATGGGATCGTGGGTGGAGGGTTCCAGAGTCCTTGACTGTCTCCTGTTTAGTGCCATGTCGTTGGTCTACAGGGCCAATGTTTATTGTAACAATGAGTTAGAGTGTTGCACCCTTACCTTGATGCGATAAGCGAGGGGGGGTTCTTTAAATTAATTAAAGATACAGTGATGATAGGTGGGCTCACAATATCACCGCGCGTCCTAAGATTCCTGATCCTATGTCCCTAAATACTTAAAGTTTACGTCTAATGTCTTAAGAGTCTTATTCTATGGTCAAACTTAGGCTCTGATATCATCTGTAACACCCCGAAATTTTTAAAACTTTTCAATCTTATAATACGAAAGCAATTCTATTAATTATTTCTAAATGGAGTATTCTGGACATAAGGGTCTGGGGTGTTATACCACATATGAGCTGGAGAACTAAGATGCACAGGCTACATTAACTAACTATCCTCAAACAATTGTCATTACATCATCAACGCACGCAGGCTGAAAGGAAAGACTAACTATCTAAGCCGAGTTCCTCTTGCGCACTCCGGTAGCTAATCCTCTGTGCTTGAAAGACAAATATATCTGTTCAGCGAATAATGTGGTAACCCACTCCAACGCGTTATAATACAGTATTGGTATATATATATATATATATATATATATATATATATATATATATATATATATATATATATATATATATGTATGTATATATATATATAGATATGGGAAAACCATTTTGAGACAGGAAGATATATAGTTAGGAGACTCTAGCTCTAAAAACAAGGAATAGACTCAACAGGTAAGGATAAGCACATTTAACAATTATAATCAAGCATGTAAAGATATAATTCTATATCTTAAGGTCACAATTTAACTTCACTTCAATCATGTCATCTTTCGACCAATCATCTTTATCATATAAGCACACTTTGGTGGCGCCACAGGACTAATAGCATGCCCATACATGAGGGTTAGCGCATATAGCGCTAACACGGTCCCGCAGCACCCTACCTCATACCGCAGCATGAAGGGATTGACCGCAGCCAATCGATTAGACCTTTGACGAGCTCAGCGGCGGACCACAGTCCTACACACCGCTGACGCGTTCAGTCGGTGGACTGTGATCCTCTTTGGGGACTATGACCCTACACACCGCTGACGAGCTCAGTAGGTGGATCGTAGCCGACTATAGCCCTACACACCGCTGACGAGCTCAGTCGGTGGACTATGGCCTTCCTCGTGGACTGTAGCCCTATACACCGCTAACGCGTTCAGTCGGTGGACTACAGCCCATGGGACCCACTTGGTGAACTGCAGCCTATGTAAACCACTTGACCGCAGCCAATATTGGGGAATCATGCACATATAACACATAGCAAGCACATGCAATTCACATTAACACATTGGGAGAGGGGAGAAAACATATAAAGAAACTTATGTGTGGTCATCCACATACTAGGAAATATCCTAATGGTCCATGCATCTCTTCACTTAGGTCAACGGAGTACCAATTCAACTAGCATGCAATACACAAGACTCTTTTATCCTACGAACGGTACCCGAAACATCAAACTACACTTAGGCACGATAAACGGAGTCAGTCGGGACACCACGGGGGTCGGGGAACATCAAACGGCGAAGCCAAAATCCCAAGATGGGAAAAATCCAGCGGGTGGAGGACCACCAGCCGGCGGCAAGCATCCGGGCAGCGGGTGCCTGGGGGGCAGTCGTCTGCCCGCCAGCTGCCCGCTGCCGGTGATGCCAAATTGGGCAGCGGGTAGGTGGCGGGTCCCCCTACCCCCCACTGACTTCTTTTCAAGATTCGGGTCCCGGGATCTTTTGTTGAACCTGAAATTATGTTTAGACACTTTTAAACACAAACAATGACACCACGTAGTCAAATAATAGATCAAAACCAAGAATCATATTGATAATATTGTAACATGACTTCTAATCATAAATAACACCCGAACATGCGAAATCCCACCCAAATATACCAAGGATATTACAATAAAAAATTCCAAATTCAACCTAGGGCTCTAATCATCTTCAAATCATTGAAATCATTGTTTATCTTTAAAATCAAGAACATCAAGATTTATCAAGAACATCACACAATCATCAAGATTCTCTTATAATCATCAAGATTCTCTTATAATCATCAAGATTATCAAGATCAACACATAAAATCATCTCATCAATCATCAAGATCATATCATCATCATCATAAACGATTTATCAAGACACAAGCATAGAGAAGGAGCCAAAGAAGAAGATTATAGCAAAGAAAATAGGTTTTGTTGAGACATGGGTTACCTCTTAGCCTTAATTAAATTCCTTGGCTATTAAGGGTCTTTCTCTAAGATCTCATCTTCTTGATTTCTCCTATGTTGGTGATAAGAGAATTCTTGGAAATTCTTCTGTGGTGATATCTATTGTGGTATCAATTCTAGGTGCCTCCTCTGTCCCTATTTATAAGCCTAAGTGTCATAATTAGGGTCTAGATGGTATGGGCCTGCCAGTTCTATTTCTTATAGGACTATGAGTTTTGGTTTTAGGGATAAGGGTCCATGGTCTATGGTGGACCCTTCCTAGTTAATTGATGGGAATTAATTCTCTTTTTAGGGTACATAATTAAATAATTAGTTCGGGTTAGAGGCCGTAACACGGGGTGTTACAATAAGTATAGGAGATTTGTAAATTAAGCACATGATAGAGTGAGGGGAGGTTAGGCAGATAATGATAGATAAACTCACAGCCTCACCGCGCGTCCTAAGCTTCCTGAGTCCTATGTACCTAAATACCTAGAGGTCAAGATTAATGTCCTAAAGTATTATCTTAAAGGGCTTTCCCTATGGTCGAACTTAGGCTCTGATACCAACTGTAACACCCCTAATTTTTAAAACTTTCAAAGCTTATGAAATAAAGGCAAATCTGTTATAAGTTCCCAAACAGAGCATAAACTAAACATAATAGTCGGGGTGTTATTCCACATCTGAGCTGGAGAACTCAGATGCACAGGTTAAACTATCCAAACAGAAGAAATCCTCAAATCAATATTCGATAAAACTTCAAGGCACGCAGGCCGATAATTGGAATAATCTAACTAAGTCCAGGCTCTGACTAGCGCGCTCCATAGCTAAGGCTCATTACCTGAAAAACATTCGGTATAACAACCGTCAGCGAATAATGCAGGTAACCCACTCCAACGCGTTAAGTACAGTATAGGTAGATATAAGAAACTCATTTTGAAACTAGAATACATATATACTTAAGAAACTCTAAATTAAATCCGAGGGCAGACTCAATCAAGCAATAGTAGATACTTTCAATACAATTAGACGCAACCATAAAGATTCTAGCATGCATCCTAAGGTCATACGACTACGCAATACCAATCATATCATTATTCAGTCATCATCACACAATCAACAACAAGACACGTAATGGTGGTGCCGCAGGACCAATCACTTGCCCATACATGAGGGTCAGCACATATAGCTCTGACACGGCCCCACAGCACTTAAACTTGTACCGAAGCACAAGGAGATTGATCGCAACCAATCAATGAACCGCAGCTCATTTATATCATAAACGTTTGATCGCAACCAAATGGTAGACCGCAACCCTATTATCATATATGTCTGATCACAACCAGATTATGGACCGCAGCCCTATATATATAAATATATATATATATATAAATATATATATATATATATATATATATATATATATATATATATATATATATATATATATATATATATATATATATATATATATATAGATATGGGAAAACCATTTTGAGACAGGAAGATATATAGTTAGGAGACTCTAGCTCTAAAAACAAGGAATAGACTCAACAGGTAAGGATAAGCACATTCAACAATTATAATCAAGCATGTAAAGATATAATTCTATATCTTAAGGTCACAATTTAACTTCACTTCAATCATGTCATCTTTCGACCAATCATCTTTATCATATAAGCACACTTTGGTGGCGCCACAGGACTAATAGCATGCCCATACATGAGGGTTAGCGCATATAGCGCTAACACGGTCCCGCAGCACTCTACCTCATACCGCAGCATGAAGGGATTGACCGCAGCCAATCGATTAGACCTTTGACGAGCTCAGCGGCGGACCACAGTCCTACACACCGCTGACGCGTTCAGTCGGTGGACTGTGATCCTCTTTGGGGACTACGACCCTACACACCGCTGACGAGCTCAGTAGGTGGATCGTAGCCGACTATAGCTCTACACACCGCTGACGAGCTCAGTCGGTGGACTATGGCCTTCCTCGTGGACTGTAGCCCTATACACCGCTAACGCGTTCAGTCGGTGGACTACAGCCCATGGGACCCACTTGGTGAACTGCAGCCTATGTAAACCACTTGACCGCAGCCAATATTGGGGAATCATGCACATATAACACATAGCAAGCACATGCAATTCACATTAACACATTGGGAGAGGGGAGAAAACATATAAAGAAACTTATGTGTGGTCATCCACATACTAGGAAATATCCTAAGGGTCCATGCATCTCTTCACTTAGGTCAACGGAGTACCAATTTAACTAGCATGCAATGCACAAGACTCTTTTATCCTACGAACGGTACCCGAAACATCAAACTACACTTAGGCACGATAAACGGAGTCAGTCGGGACACCACGGGGGTCGGGGAACATCAAACGGCGAAGCCAAAATCCCAAGATGGGAAAAATCCAGCGGGTGGAGGACCACCAGCCGGCGGCAAGCATCCGGGCAGCGGGTGCCTGGGGGGCAGTCGTCTGCCCGCCAGCTGCCCGCTGCCGGTGATGCCAAATTGGGCAGCGGGTAGGTGGCGGGTCCCCCTACCCCCCACTGACTTCTTTTCAAGATTCGGGTCCCGGGATCTTTTGTTGAACCTGAAACTATGTTTAGACACTTTTAAACACAAACAATGACACCACGTAGTCAAATAATAGATCAAAACCAAGAATCATATTGATAATATTGTAACATGACTTCTAATCATAAATAACACCCGAACATGCGAAATCCCACCCAAATATACCAAGGATATTACAATAAAAAATTCCAAATTCAACCTAGGGCTCTAATCATCTTCAAATCATTGAAATCATTGTTTATCTTTAAAATCAAGAACATCAAGATTTATCAAGAACATCACACAATCATCAAGATTCTCTTATAATCATCAAGATTCTCTTATAATCATCAAGATTATCAAGATCAACACATAAAATCATCTCATCAATCATCAAGATCATATCATCATCATCATAAACGATTTATCAAGACACAAGCATAGAGAAGGAGCCAAAGAAGAAGATTATAGCAAAGAAAATAGGTTTTGTTGAGACATGGGTTACCTCTTAGCCTTAATTAAATTCCTTGGCTATTAAGGGTCTTTCTCTAAGATCTCATCTTCTTGATTTCTCCTATGTTGGTGATAAGAGAATTCTTGGAAATTCTTCTGTGGTGATATCTATTGTGGTATCAATTCTAGGTGCCTCCTCTGTCCCTATTTATAAGCCTAAGTGTCATAATTAGGGTCTAGATGGTATGGGCCTGCCAGTTCTATTTCTTATAGGACTATGAGTTTTGGTTTTAGGGATAAGGGTCCATGGTTTATGGTGGACCCTTCCTAGTTAATTGATGGGAATTAATTCTCTTTTTAGGGTACATAATTAAATAATTAGTTCGGGTTAGAGGCCGTAACACGGGGTGGTACAATAAGTATAGGAGATTTGTAAATTAAGCACATGATAGAGTGAGGGGAGGTTAGGCAGATAATGATAGATAAACTCACAGCCTCACCGCGCGTCCTAAGCTTCCTGAGTCCTATGTACCTAAATACCTAGAGGTCAAGATTAATGTCCTAAAGTATTATCTTAAAGGGCTTTCCCTATGGTCGAACTTAGGCTCTGATACCAACTGTAACACCCCTAATTTTTAAAACTTTCAAAGCTTATGAAATAAAGGCAAATCTGTTATAAGTTCCCAAACAGAGCATAAACTAAACATAATAGTCGGGGTGTTATTCCACATCTGAGCTGGAGAACTCAGATGCACAGGTTAAACTATCCAAACAGAAGAAATCCTCAAATCAATATTCGATAAAACTTCAAGGCACGCAGGCCGATAATTGGAATAATCTAACTAAGTCCAGGCTCTGACTAGCGCGCTCCATAGCTAAGGCTCATTACCTGAAAAACATTCGGTATAACAACCGTCAGCGAATAATGCAGGTAACCCACTCCAACGCGTTAAGTACAGTATAGGTAGATATAAGAAACTCATTTTGAAACTAGAATACATATATACTTAAGAAACTCTAAATTAAATCCGAGGGCAGACTCAATCAAGCAATAGTAGATACTTTCAATACAATTAGACGCAACCATAAAGATTCTAGCATGCATCCTAAGGTCATACGACTACGCAATACCAATCATATCATTATTCAGTCATCATCACACAATCAACAACAAGACACGTAATGGTGGTGCCGCAGGACCAATCACTTGCCCATACATGAGGGTCAGCACATATAGCTCTGACACGGCCCCACAGCACTTAAACTTGTACCGAAGCACAAGGAGATTGATCGCAACCAATCAATGAACCGCAGCTCATTTATATCATAAACGTTTGATCGCAACCAAACGGTAGACCGCAACCCTATTATCATATATGTCTGATCACAACCAGATTATGGACCGCAGCCCTATATATATAAATATATATATATATATATATATAAATATATATATATATATATAAATATATATATATATATATATATATATATAATTATATATATATATATATATATATATATATATATATATATATATATATATATATATATATATATATATATATATATATATATATATATATATAACAGCCAATTGTTCTCAAGCAATCCAACTGCCTGTATAGCTGACCGATCGCAACCGGTCGGGTTAATACCTGGTGGTTCTCAACCCACCAGATAGTCATTATAGCCAGTTGATTGCAACCAATTGGGTTATCATGCACAACAACATAGAAGCCAAACAACATGCATCCCACATTAACACATAACGATGGGGAACCCTCGGGGAACACGTAACCCATCATAACTCATATGTAATAAACTACATTAACCCAACCATGAAACTCCTACGGGATCATACACCTTGCTCCTAGGCCAACGGGATACCAATTCATCTAGCATGCAATACACAAGACTCTTTTGTCCTAAGAACGGTACCCGATACATCAAACTAGACTCACACACAACAAACGGGGTACAACGGAACACAACGGGACACGGGGAAACAACAAACGGGGTAGAACGTCACGAACCACGCCGGGATTCAACCAGGTAGGTGGCGGGTGGAGGACCACCCGCCGGCGGTGAGTACTATTCCAGCGGGTGGCCGACGGGCATTCCACCGTCCGCTGGCTGCCCGCTGGAACAGTAGAGGCGGGCAGCGGGTAGGTGGCGGGAGGTCAGTCCCCCACCTACCCCCCACTGATACACAGCAACTTTATGGTCTCGGGATCCCTCGTGGAACCCGAAACCATGTCCAAACACATCCAAACACATAATGACAACACCATGTATTCAATTAACAGATAAACCATGAATCACACCAAATACACCCTAACATAATCCCTATACATACCAATGCTCAACACCCGATCATGCAAGATCCCACCCAAACGTACCAAGAATAACGTAATACGGAATTCACATTATTACCCTAGGGCTCTAGACATAATAAAAATACAAGACCGTTCATATAATTTATCACAGTATCAAGAACATCAAGATTATCACATAAGAATCAAGATTAACTCATAAACACCAAGATTATCACATAAACACAATATAAACTGTAACACCCCCTAAAAACCAAGCTATTTAAAGCCTTAAAACATGCAGATAACTTAAACCAAAACACCAAACACAACGGAAGACTGAAAGATAAGATATATATATAAAACGAGTAAACGGGGTGCTATGCCACGCTCACCCAAGGGTGAACGCACAGGCTAAATCTGCATTGTTTAAATCTACAACCATCCAATAGAGTTCTACGTCTATATTGGCTCACAGGCCACAAAACACAAAGGGAAAACTATGCTAGCAGGCACTAAACCGCGCACTGGTCTAAGCATCACCTGAAAGAAGCATATAAAACATGGGACGACGCCTGGTCAGTGAATAATGCTGGTAACCCACCAATACATGTGAAGTATCATACATAGGTAAGATATAAGTTGTAAAACCATTTTCGAAATGGAATATATATATAAGTTCAAAAACAAAGAGTAATAGTCAACACAAGACTCAAACACTCTCAACAAGAACACGGGAACACATCCCAAGACTACAAAGAACAACAACGACTCACAAGAAGTCTCAAGGTATAATCTATCATGACACAGTAGATTAATACCCGACATGCAAGACTCAAAGGATAAAGACACAACAAACGGCAATACATGCCAAGACAACACATGCCTTTGTGACTACACACGTCACAGGAAGAAAACTCACAACAACAGCTACACAAGCCCTCGTGACATCAACCATCACGAGTTGATATGACTTCCTTATGCCTGGTTCCAACCTTATGGGTACCCCCAACCTTATATCTTCTTTCAACCATTACCTCCAGGATCCCTATACTTCATAGTCCAACCTTTTCCCTCCTGGGACCATCGTCCCCCACCAACAAACCACCAACAAGACCACCAAGTTCATAGTACACGAAGGTACCGATCACACACACGGCAACACATGCCACCCAAAAAATACGTGAACCTTACACAAAGGTCACAACTCCATAATCACGTCATTGCCACCACGAGGACCACTGCAATACCTTTGTGACTAGTGTCCCATACCACTAGTCGTGCAATCCAGGTAAAGCCACACACACATCACACCACGATAGGAATCAATCAACGGATCACAACGAAGATATGAAACCATACTCAATCAAGGAATGGGTTACAGCCCAACAACAATAACGATGATTAACACAAGTTATCATCAACCAATAAGAAGGTACAAACAACACACACGCTAGCATTTAAACACCGAACTAGCATGCTTATCAAACAGGTAAACCAAACGTAGTTCCGAAGAACACACAAGACTCATCACGGTTCAACGAAACACAATGTCGAACACTTAGCACGATTCACGACAAAAAAACCTACACGGAATCCTACCATATAGTTCTAGACATACGAAACATCAAGAAAACACTCAAATAGTTCCACAAAAGAACATCGGGAAGTCAACTACACAGTGTACCCCGCGGGTGGACCCACGGGTAAGCCCCTAACCGTGGTCCTGCCCGCGGGTACATATACCCACAAGCACAACATTCTCGCGGGTGGGGCGGCGGGTAGGGCTCTGCCCGCGGGTACACTCCTGTGCCCAAAATAAATCCCCTCGGGGATTTTCATCTCCAAACTCAAATTCAAGTCCAAAACATGCCAATCTCACCAAATACAACAAAATGAGTTCAATCAAAGGAATAGCCAAGCAATGGCATACAAGAACCCTAAACACAAGCTCTAGATATGCATTTTCACAAGACAATGCATAAACACTCACATTTCATAGAAAAACACATGTAGAGCATGGGTTACCTCTTGTACACCAAAAACCTTCACTTAACACCACACCAAGCTCCTATCAAAGCTCACCTTCCAAACCCACTTCAAGAACATACCAAAAGATCATAAAGATCCTATCTTTAAGAAAAGACACCTAAGAGAACACTAAAAACACAAGATGAACATGGATCTTACCCTCCTAGATGCCCGAATATATGAAAGGTAGAATCTTAGTGTCAACTCTTGAAGTCTTGACAAAGCTTCAACTTGGCTTGGAAGAAAAGCTATCCACCTTTTTAGAGAGAAGATGGAGCTAGGATTTTGAAAAGTGTAAGGATAGAAATGAGGTGTTCTCACTAGGTTAGGTTACAATACTAACACAAGGTGAAAAGTCAAGAATACCCTTACTAACATGGAAAGGTGTAAGGAATAAGGGAACTCCTTACAAAGCTCAAGGTACAACTTTGACTATGGGGTTAACTAGTCAATTACTTAATTAATCCCTTAACCAAATTTGGATTTCGGGGTGTCACATTCTCCCCCCTTCAAAGAAGCTTCGTCCCCGAAGCTTGGGTACGACGAATTAGAACAAACGGTAACAAGAACAACAATGTGACAAAGAGTGTCAAGAGCAATTTCTTTTGGTCAAAACCCCAAAAGATTCCACAAGATTTCAAGGCAAAAACACCAACTTCTAGACAACAACTAAGAGCCAATGACTAACTCAAAACACCAACTACAAAACTAATTAAGCAACAAAACAACAAGCACACGGTACGCCGTGCCGTGGGAGTTGACTTTTGGCCTAAGGGTGGTTGGGGAGGGAGCCATTGCTCTTGTCGGGACCTCAAAAGCCTCCCCGGGCAAAACATAGTACGCTATGCCGAGGGGGGTGGGTCTTGGGCACGAGGGTGGATGAGGTGAGTACTACCGCTTAAGCCGGGACCCGTAAAAGTTCACCCGGGCTAAAACACGGTGCGCCGTGCGGTGGGGATGGGACTTAGGTTTAAGGGTAGTATGGGTAGATTGGATCTTTGAGCTTAGGCATCATTCCCATCACTTGTGTGGGACGGGGAGCCTACTATAGTCTATGATTGTGGATGTTTGGAGAGGTTTGGGTCTTTAAAGCTAGAACCTATCGAATGAATCTCTTTGTGATGAGCCTGTTGGCCTTTTGAGCTTGATATGTTATAGTTAGATGATCTGGGAGTTTTTGTCTCTTCAGTTGGGGGTGGCCACTTTTGGGTCACCCCTTGTACATATGTTTCGGCCGAAATGGCCCTTGACTTTGTTTGAGCCATAGCCCACTTTTGGGGCTATGGCGTTTGAGTGTAGACGCTTTTGTTTTGTGGAATAAATGCACAGTTTAAAAAAAAACAAAAAAAAAACAACAAGCAAAAACAAGCATAAAAGCAAACAACAACTAAACGGCTAGGAAGATAACAACAACAAAAGAAGGGCAAACAAGACAGCCTTAGCTCCACTCTTGAAGGACTCGCTCTCCGAATCCTCGGACTCCTCAGACTCTTCTTCATCTTCTACTCTGCGGCTTGAACTGGCTTCGATCTGGTCTAGCCTCTGGTGCACTACGACAAACTGCGTCTTCATGTACGCGAAGCCTTCTGCGATCATACTGTTCTGTTGACGAAGCAAGGTGACAACGCGCTCCTCATGTGCCATGGCATCATGCTCCCTCTTGGTGCGGGCTTCCTTCCTTCTCCGATTTTCCTCACTTTCAGAATCACTTTCTTCGGCCTCGGCAGCTTCTGGTGCTTCCACTTCTTCCTCTCGGTCTTAAAACATGCAGATAACTTAAACCAAAACACCAAACACAGCGGAAGACTGAAAGATAAGATATATATAAAACGAGGAAACGGGGTGCTATGCCACGCTCACCCAAGGGTGAACGCACAAGCTAAATCTGCATTGTTTAAATCTACAACCATCCAACAGAGTTCTACGTCTATATTGGCTCACAAGCCACAAAACACAAAGGGGAAACTATGCTAGCAGGCACTAGACCGCACACTCGTCTAAGCATCACCTGATAGAAGCATATAAAACATGGGACGACGCCTGGTTAGCGAATAATGCTGGTAACCCACCAATACATGTGAAGTATCATACATAGGTAAGATATAAGTTGTAAAACCATTTTCGAAACGGAATATATATATAAGTTCAAAAACCAAGAGTAATAGTCAACACACGACTCAAACACTGTTAACAAGAACACGGGAACACATCCCAAGACTACAAAGAACAACAACGACTCACAAGATGTAACACCCCGTGTTACGGCCATTAATCCCGAATTAATTATTTAATTAATTTCATTAATAATAATTAAAAAGAATTTAATTTGATTAGAAATCCCTTTAATTAATTAATGTGGTCCACCATGGATCGTGGACCCTTGCCTAAACTAGATTCATAAGCCTATTAGAAATAAAGAAAGTCAACATTTTACTAATCAGATCCTAATTAGGAATCCTAGGCCTACACATCTATTAGGAATAAAGAAAGTATACTTTTACTTTTCAGATTATGGTTAGGATTCTCTTTAATTAATTAATATGGTCCACCATGGACCATGGACCCTTATCCCTAAAACAAGTCCTTAGTCCTATAAGGAATAGAATTAGTATACCCATACCATTCAGACCCTAATTAGGACTCCTAAATATATATATATATATAAGGACATAGGAGGCACCTAGAAGTCACACCACAATAGATATCACCACACAAGAATTCCCTAGGGACTCCCCACCACCAAGCCTAGGGAGATCAAAATCGATGGAAATCTTAGGGAAGAACCTTAATAGCCAAGGAATGATTAATTAAGGCTAAGAGGTAACCCGTGTCTTAAAAAAACCTATTTTCTTTGCTATAATCTCCTTCTTTGGCTTCTTCTCTATACTCGTGTCTTGATAAATCGTTTATGATGTTGATGATATGATCTTGATGATTTATGAGATAAATTTATGTGTGATCTTGATGATCTTGATGATGAGAAGAGGTTCTTGATGATTATGTGATGTTCTTGATAAATCTTGATGTTTCTTGATGATAAAATATGAACTATGATCTTGATGATTTAAATATGATTAGAGCCCTAGAATGAATCGTGAAATTCATATTGTGATATTCTTGATGTATTTGGGTGGGAATTCGCATGTTCGGGTGTTGATTATGCTTAGAAGTCATGATAGGATTTGTGTTTTATAATTCTTGCTTTTTGATCCATTAATTGTCTACGTGGTGTCATCAATTGCGTTTAAAAGTGTCTAAGCATGGTTTCGGGTTCCACAAAGGATCCCGGGACGTTTAGTTTGATAAAGAGTCAGTGGGGGTAGGTGGGGGTAGGGGAACCCGCCACCTAACCGCTGCCCAAAATGGACGCAACCGGCCGCGGGCAACCGACGGGTGCTCCTCCACCCACCGGCTACCCGCTGGAATTTGCCCAACTCAGGACTTCGACTTCCCCGTTTGATGTTTTCCCGACCCTCGTGGTGTCCCAACGGACTCCGTTTATCGTGCTTGAGTCTAGTTTGATGTTTCGGGTACCATTCGTAGGATAAATGGGTCTTATATATATCGCATGCTAGTTGAATTGGTGTCCCGTTGGCCTAGGTGAAAGAAGTATGAACCCCTTAGGATTATTCCTAGTATGTGGACGACCACGCATAGGTTTCATTATACGTTTTCTCCCCCTTCCCAATGTGTTAATGTGGGTCGTATGTGCTTGCTATGTGTTATGTGTGCATGATACCCCAATTTGGTTGCGATCAAATTGGTTATTCCTGAGCTGCGGTTCAGAAGCTGGCTGCGGTCAGAATTACACTCTTGGGCTGCGGTCCACCGTTTGGTTGCGATCAAACGTTTTACATGAGCTGCGGTTCATATTCCTGGCTGCGGTCAGATGATCACTCTTGGGCTACGGTCCACTGTTTGGTTGCGATCAAACATTATGATGAGCTGCGGTTCATCAGTCGGTTGCGATTGACCCCTTCATGTTGCGATACGAGGTAGGGTGCTGCGGGGCCGTATCAGAGCTATATGCGCTGACCCTCATGTAGGGGCATGCGATTGGTCCTGTGGCGCCACCGAAGTGTGCTTGTGTGATGAGATGCGAATTGAATGATGATATGAATGAGGTAAAGTGAATCTGTGACCGTAGGATGTATGCTAGTATCTTTATATGCTTGGTTATAACTGTTGAATGTGCTTATCCCTATCTGTCGAGTTTATTCTTGTTTTGAAACTAGAGCTTCCTAGGATATATCTTCCTGCTTCAAAATGGTTTACCTATATCTATATCTATATATATACCTATATTTTATTTCAACGTATTGGAGTGGTTTGCCAGCATCTCTCGCTGAACATATATATTTGGCTTTCAGGCACAGATGAGTAGATCCCAGAGCGCGCTAGAGATCCGAGGCGTAGAGTAGCTAGTTTCCCTTTCGGCTTGCGTGCCATGCTTATGTATTGACATTATTTGAGGATTTTAGTTAGTTAGCTTGTGCACCTGAGTTCTCTAGCTTAGGTGTGGCATAGCACCCCATACTCTTATGTTTGATTTCGGGAATTAATGAGGATTTACCTTTATTATATAAGTTTTAAAAAGTTTCAAAATTTCGGGGTGTTACTGTTGGTATCAAAGCCTAAGTTTGACCCTAGGATAAGACTCTTAAGACCAGACTTTAGGACATTTGGCTTGAACTCTAGGTATTTAGGAACATAGGATTCAGGAATCTTAGGACGCGCGGTGAGATTGTGAACCTACCTATCATCACATAACCGCCCCTCACTTTACCCACATTAATTTAAATAATTTCCCCCTTCGCTTATCACATCAAGGTAAGGGTACAACACACTGACTCTTCATTCCACATACTGGCCCTAGGAATTTGTTATGTCCTTGCATGCTTTTACCTGCTTTGTTGTCTATCACTCTTTGATTATCATACTTGTTTATTTGCTTAAGCATATATGTTCCTAATTGATTTTAGACCATGTTAGGAACTGCATATTATTGCTTAACTATTTGATCAATCATGCGTTATTCGGATATCTGTTACTTGATAAAGTATTTTGGAACTTGCAATTAGTAATTTTATTCAACTTATAAGGGCTCACTTGTCCTAATCATAATTGACCAATATAGTTAACCCACTAAATAGCGCGATAAGTACTTACATAGGGAAATTTTGGGGAACATAGCTTTAATTAAGAAGGGAAAGAATGGGGCGCGGGATCCTTATGATATTTAATTGAAGTCTCCCATATTCCTTATTAATAACGTGATCCCTTGAGTTTTTCCATGTATTCAAACCCCTTTCGCTGTTCACATAAGTATGGAATTCCTTGAACTTAAAATTGTGCATTCTCGGGGCTTTTCCCGAAGTGATTCCTCCTTCACAGTCACGTTCCAGTGGGGCCTTGGCAGGAGGTCGACCACCGACCACGTGCCCACTGCCACATCCCAGTGGGGACTTGACTGGCGGTCGATCGCCCACCTCGCGCCCACTGGTCCGGTATGTTTTCACGACTTCTCGTTTTTATTGATCCATTATGCCTTTGTGTGTCTCCCTTGATACTTCCTATGTGTTTAACATATAGATAACAATCTAATGCTTGAACATGAAAGTCGAATTACCTTCCAAATTAATTTGTTTATATGTTACATAGAAATTATAGGGACTAGTTCTATGAGTAGATATCTAAAATATCGGATACCTTTGCGTATTAAGTTTCGACCCGAAAGTGAATATGAGTGTGACCGGTAGAAACCTAAAACAAGTGGTCATCTAGAAATTATCCTAGGAAAAATATATTTCGTCCCCAAACTATCTTAAACCTATCCCTCTAGACTTTGGTCCATGTTGCATAATAGACCACAAGCTTCCAATACCTTGTTTAGAACCCTTTTACCACTAAGATAAGGACCGCCTACACAAACATTTATACTTAAATAGGTATACCACTACTATTCTAAATATATTCCCCTAAAACTTCTATTTTATATATATATATATATATATATATATATATATATATATATATATATATACATTCCTAAAAGTATGTACTAAATCCCCATTTACATTAATATGCTACACTTACACCAAAATTATTATTATTATTATTATTATTATTATTATTATTATTATTATTATTATTATTATTATTATTATTATTACACCTTAACCCTAATCACCTTGCTTAAACCTTCCATAGCTGCGCCATATACGGTACGTCCCTACTTGCTTTTATATATATATATATATATATATATATATATAGATTTACATTCAGGTAAAAACACATCTTAAAATACAAATCTATGGACAATTTGACGCCGTTGGATGGTGGTATTGGACGGTCCAGATTTTTTCCTCCTACGAGCTGTGTGCATGTAAGTATGTAAATGTGTGCACGAGCTTTGATGGATGGTTGTGATTTTTCCTCCTACGCGCTGTGTGCATGTAAGTATGTTAATATGTGCACGTGCTAATCCCATAAATTGTTGGCAGTACGCCTTGTGTGCATGTAAGTATGTTAATGTGTGCACGAGCTCAAGTTTGTATTTTAAGGGGGGTTTGTATTTTAAGGGGGTTTGTATTTGAATGCAACCCTATATATATATATATATATATATATATATATATATATATATAGTAAACTTATGAGCCTATAGAACATCCTCCCTTATTCATACGTATCCATATAAATTGTTACAGTCATATTACATACAACAATATCCCTAGCCCAAACCACAAACATGTACCCTAGCTACGATAATTTTATATACATCTATGGGTTTGCCCTTAGCGTATCCTAACCTTGAAATATCATTGCGTACAAATTACATCACTCTTATATATATACATACACATGTCCTGAGATAACCATAAATTCTACTTTCCCCCCTCGCATGACCTCCCTGTTACCACTCCTACCTTCCCTAAATAATTAAAAACTTTAGCCTCATCATCAGTCATCAATTAATTTAGGAATTAGCAATCAAGGGTCTTCAACTCTAAATTTGTTCAGATATTCTAGGTTTCTAGAGGTAAAAATTACGCCTACCTAAAACCTAATTACCACCGAGAGAAAACTAATTTTCCTAAGTGCTTGTGTGATTACATTCTGTCAAGATTTCTCAAGATAAAACCTTTAGTACTCGTGAATCTAGACTATCTTACTCGTACTTATTAAAGAATATTTGTATGCAAATTATAGGTGGAAACTTATATTTTTCATATGTGTTGCATGACAAATCACATAGCTCGCATGTTTATGTCAAAACACACACTTACACACACTCATGTACATATACACGCATGCTAGACAAAAACGGTATGTTATAAGGCATCCCACTATGCATATATACAATATTATTAATTACAAGAAATATGCATAAAAGTGCCAATACTTGTTATGTGATCACCCGCCGTTATCCATGGAATACAAAATAAAGATTCTAATTCTATTGTCTTGATATGAACCTAGTCCAAGGTTCAAATAAATATGGAATATTGTCCCAAGATTACTCTCAGTGCAAGATAGAGATGGATCAAAATACCTTAAACCTCACGAGAAACCCTTTGTCTCGAATCCTCAAAGACTTGGAAGAATCACATGTAGCTTCAAGTACTACAATTTTGCAATCTTCAATCAACTAGAGTCGGATCTAGTTTCCTTCGATTCAAGAACGAGTCCACGAACCTAAATCTAAGGTTGAAGAAAGTAAGATTGATTCGAGTCCACGAATCAATTTGCTAGTCGAGTCCACGACTAGCCACTAATTGAGTCCACAATTAGCCATAAGGTTTCTTACACAAGTGTAAAGAAAAACTTCAGAATTTTATTGAATTAAAGCCTCCTCAAAACTGATATGGATGTGCCCTATTTATAGGTATAGGGCAGCATTGTAATCTAAATACAATGGGAAAAAGAGTCCTAAACCTAATCTAGAAAACAAGTAAATAGAGTTTTATTTAGAAAAGGATTTAAGGAATCCTTTCTAAATACAACTAGTGTTTTCTCTTTAATTCTAAACAATTTAAAATAAATGATGACCACAAATAATAAAGTTGATTTGGGCCTCGGATCTTGTGATTGGCCCAATTTGTAATCTTAATGGATCTTCATTATGTTGGGCCGCATCATCCTCCCCTTCTTGAAAAATGATTCGACCTCGAATCTTATAAACATTGTCTTCGATCCATGACATCACTTGAAACGGGCCACTATAATACTTTCCTCTATCGAATGGAATTATTATTGGAATTCCTTGATTTTTCCACCAATGATGCTTTAAGGATGTACTTTTTGGCCTTGTGATGAGCCCACTATAGACCCTTATTGGATTCCATGTGTGCTGGTTCCTATTATTCTCCCATTCTTGAAAAAGGATTCGTCCTCGAATCCAAATCTTCAATGAAAGACAAAGTAGCAAGCTCACTTTCTGTTTTATCACGCTCATGGAACTTTTTCTTGGGGTGCTTGACACGAGTCGCTCCAATCATCATCCTACAATCAACAAGTAAGGCAATTAAGTCTAATGACACATCATGGAATTTAAACATTCTGGATAGTAATAGATCAGCAAAACGAGACATATTAAATTTAGCCATCTTTTTTGAATTTTCAACAAGCACAACATCTTTCCTTCTAGAGCTTAAGGCTAAACCAAACGCAAAATCCATGGAAATATCAAGTAATGTTTTAGATGTATTGTGGTGGTAAGTAGCACAATTATGAACATAAGATTCTACATCTTTTTTCTTCTTTGGCCAATGAAAATATCCATGCAAAACATCATCACTCTTTGGAAAACCAAAGTGTCCTTTATGTGAATCAACAATTTTGCCCAAAACAAAGCAAAAAGTGCAAATCCCATTGACTTTGAACCAAAACCCCTTGAGCAAGTAGTGTTTCACATAAGAAGTTTTCAAATGTGCCTTATAACTTTCCAGTGATTCCTTATCTCTATCAAACAAAGTTTTAGTAAAATCAAAATTAAGGAATCTTGGATGTATGGAGGCAAACAAATTTCTAACACATCTAGCAAGTACGTCATTAATAGAAACATGGTAAAGAAATCTAGAGAATAATAATGCATGCTTTTGGAATAAAAGTGAGTATAAAGTGACTCCCCTTCCTTTCTCTTGCATACTATCCTTTTTAGTTACCAAGAGATGTTGCACTTTGACACCTTGGGCTGGTCCTTTCTACTGTATCACTGATTGTGGTCCCTTTGTTTGGCTACAAACTGAGTTAGAGGATTGGAGTGGTGATTGCAATTCCAAACATGGAGGTTCCACTTTTCTCTCTATGATTTCTTCATTCTTTGAGGCTGGTTTGAGAGCTTGCATCAATGTCAATTGAATTTCTTCTACTTGTTTAGGATACAAACGAGACAAGAAATATGTAACTCCATTCATGTGAAACACATAAGTGTTCCTCATTCCATCAGAACTTATTTTTCTGTCAAATTGCAATGGTCTACCTAACAAGATATGAGCAGCCTGCATTGGGATATTATCACACAAGATTTCATCAGAGTAACTGTTAATAGATAAAGGAATAAGATCCTGTTTGGTTACTCTAGCTTCTCCTACATCAGTTAACCATTGCAAACAATAAGGATTTGGATGATTAAGCAAAGGTAACTGGGGAAATTTAACCATAGCTGCACTAGCCACATTTGTGCAACTTCTAGAATCTATTACCATAGCACAAGCATTCTCTTTAATTGACCATTTAGTACAAAATATATTTTCTCTTTGAGACTCATCTTCTTTTAAAGGGTGAACATTCAAAACCTCCTTAACAACAACAGTATGACTAGACTCACTAGCAACATATTTAGAATCAGAATCTAAAGGTATGAATGGTTCTCCCTCAACATGTTCATTGAGAGTTTCAAAATGGTCACATACCTCATCCTTAGACTTATATTCAAGACAAGAAGCAAAATTTTCAGATTGTTTTGTTATCTTAACTACCCTTTTGTTAGGGCAATCACGAGCTATGTGGCCTCTCCCATTACATCTATAAAAAATCAATTCTCTATCATGTTGAGGCCTCACTGCCTCACTTACCTTTTCCTTACCTTTTTCTTGTGAATCATCTCTTGGAGGGGGATGTTCATCACGCCTTTTAGGGGTGGAACTTGTGTTGTTCCATCTTGATGCACCATTGTTGGACTTGTACAATTTCATCTCTTTGATTTTTGCCTCAGATTCACGTGCAGCATACAAGGCATCATAAAGGGTGTCATATCTCTGAATACTCATTCCACATCGAATTTCTAAGTTCAATCCATGTACGAAACGAGCAACAGTTTTTGTCTCTTCTTCATGTATGTCTCCCTGTTTAAGCAAAATATTTGTAGTTTGGTAGTACTCATCAACTGACTTTTTTCCTTGCACCGTTCCCTGCAATTTTCTTTCAAGATCATAGAAAAAAGATTTAGGACGAAAAGTTAGGCGCATATCTTCCCTCACTTGAACCCAAGATTCATAGGGAATAAAATTAGCAACTCTTTCTATATTTCTTTTTCGCCACCAAGATAATGCATACCCCTTAAAAGATGTAGCAACTATCCTAATTTTTGTAAGATCAGAATATTGCTTTAAATAAAAAAGAGTTTCAACAGCATTCTCCCATTCTATGTATTCGGTGGGTCCTTTCTCACCGGTGAAGTTAGGAATTTCATGTTTAATGTTTCCCAACTCCGCATTACGCTGCTGGATCCTTTGACATATAGGATCCACTCTTCCTACTGGTGGCAGGTGTCGCTCATCATTGTGTGGTGGTTGCACTTGCTGTGAGCGTTGCTCCAAATTATTCATTCGTTTGAGTAACCTGTCTATCTTTTGTTCTAATGTCTGGGGAAAGTTTGGAACTTGATCAGCCATCTGTATAAGAAACAAAATATCTATAAAACAAAACAAGAAGATGTGTGAGTAATCACGTTAGTGAAGCCAAAAAGTTGGCTCGCTCCCTCACTATTCTCAGCTCGCAGGTAAGAGGTGGATTATATGGCTCTGGGGGTGCACTACACACTCTTACAAATACACACTCCACTCGTGTATCGCTCAAGGTGGCAGATACTCTCACAAGCCTTTTTCCAAAAAGGAAAATTCTAGTCCGTAACTCAAGTTGGTATGGATTCAACCTCAAAGTTCAAGAAAACGTACCTTGGAAAACTTCACAAGCCTTTGAGAGTAAGGTGTATCGCGAGGTAGGTAATAAAAGTGAGAGTAAGAAGCAAAGAAAAAGGACAATACAAGCAAAGAAACTAAGCAAGACTTGAAAGAAAAAAAGGAAACCAAAGAAGGAAGTATGGCAGAAAGATATGCAAGACCAATATTAAAAGATAGAGACAAATAGAATATAAAAGAGGTTCACGTGTACCACAACCAATTAGGAATCTATCAAGAACTCATTCCAACCTTATACTTTTCCCCTTCCTTGTCCCTCCAAAATTCTCCTACTAGCCAAATTCTTTCCCCGACCTTATTCTTCTTCTTTATAGCTTTCTCTTTTTTTTTTTTTTTGCTTTTTTTTTTCAACTTTCTTGATTTTTTTTTTGATAAGTAACCTCCAAATAACTACTGTAAATATCAAAAAAAAATTTCGGACCAAGAGGATCCACACAACCCCTTCAAAACAGAACCAAGAATTTCAAGAATCACCCAGAAAAACGGAAACGCTGCCCTTACTTCGAAGATCAATATCTCAATGGCCGTAAGGAATTAGAAAGTGAATAATATATCAATAGAACGCCCCAGAAGAGATCTAAAACATATCAAAATTTCAGATAAAACTAATCGGTGGATCTTGAGATATAGGTCATTCTTTGAAACTGGTCACAGAACGCGGAAATCTGGACAGGGTGTGATTGCGACGTGATTGCGCGTAAATGAGCTTTGGATATAGGTAAGGGTGATATGGGGTTGTTTTCCTGAAAGAATGTGTGATAATATGGTGCTTAGGAGGTGTGAGGTCTCGTTGATATTGGATGGTAAAAAAGGAAAACTCTTTCGGGATTGTTTTTCAAGAAACTGGAGAACATGTATCAAGATTCAAGAACACAATCAAGAATGCAAAGGAAATTTTTTTAGGGTTTTTTATGAATAAGACACGAAAAAAAAGTAGTATGTAAGATAAAAACGAGATAAACCTAGGGAACCAAAGAAACCAAATTTATAATGATAATGAGATAAACCTAGGCTCTGAATACCAAATTGATATGAACCTAGTCCAAGGTTCAAATAAATATAGAATATTGTCCCAAGATTACTCTCAGTGCAAGATAGAGATGGATCAAAATACCTTAAACCTCACGAGAAACCCTTTGTCTCGAATCCTCAAAGACTTGGAAGAATCACATGTAGCTTCAAGTACTACAATTTTGCAATCTTCAATCAACTAGAGTCGGATCTAGTTTCCTTCGATTCAAGAACGAGTCCACGAACCTAAATCTAAGGTTGAAGAAAGTAAGATTGATTCGAGTCCACGAATCAATTTGCTAGTCGAGTCCACGACTAGCCACTAATTGAGTCCACAATTAGCCATAAGGTTTCTTACACAAGTGTAAAGAAAAACTTCAGAATTTTATTGAATTAAAGCCTCCTCAAAACTGATATGGATGTGCCCTATTTATAGGTATAGGGCAGCATTGTAATCTAAATACAATGGGAAAAAGAGTCCTAAACCTAATCTAGAAAACAAGTAAATAGAGTTTTATTTAGAAAAGGATTTAAGGAATCCTTTCTAAATACAACTAGTGTTTTCTCTTTAATTCTAAACAATTTAAAATAAATGATGACCACAAATAATAAAGTTGATTTGGGCCTCGGATCTTGTGATTGGCCCAATTTGTAATCTTAATGGATCTTCATTATGTTGGGCCGCATCATGTCTTCAACTCTAAATTTGTTCAGATATTCTAGGTTTCTAGAGGTAAAAATTACGCCTACCTAAAACCTAATTACCACCGAGAGAAAACTAATTTTCCTAAGTGCTTGTGTGATTACATTCTGTCAAGATTTCTCAAGATAAAACCTTTAGTACTCGTGAATCTAGACTATCTTACTCGTACTTATTAAAGAATATTTGTATGCAAATTATAGGTGGAAACTTATATTTTTCATATGTGTTGCATGACAAATCACATAGCTCGCATGCTTATGTCAAAACACACACTTACACACACTCATGTACATATACACGCATGCTAGACAAAAACGGTATGTTATAAGGCATCCCACTATGCATATATACAATATTATTAATTACAAGCAATCTGCATAAAAGTGCCAATACTTGTTATGTGATCACCCGCCGTTATCCATGGAATACAAAATAAAGATTCTAATTCTATTGTCTCCCCAGAATTTATTTACCCCATAAGAAGCAAGAGCATTTCCTCCTAATTACTTACAATCTTTTCCTCCGATTCTTATTTTCGCTATTTGACTAATTATTATATGATTTATGACCTTCCTGAATTTACATGACAAAAGTTTGGTTATGCCACGATATTAAGTACGTGAATTTAATTGTTAATCATGCACTAGACTAACATGTGAAATAATACATATGTGTGCTTTATGAGTTCCATAGGACTAGTTATTATTTAAGACTTAAAATAGGGCCACATGCCTTCACACTCTATGCCCATAGACTTAAGAAATTGCATGTTTAGCATAATTACGATTGAACACATATAGGCATGCCAACTTGCAGGTTTCGCATATAACATAAATAGTTAATTATCATACATGTTAGGCTTGATGTTTCGTAACTGTGAATATTTGGTATAATCTGCTAAGCACAAAGATTAGACATAGATCCTACATATATGGCATCTAGGCTCACAACATACCACACTACATAATTAAACGTCTACATCCACTCGTAAATGAGGTTCGCCTGTGTTGATATATGTGCATATATACTTTATAATAATTATGTGGCTATCCGAATCTGCACCCGCATGGTATTTGCCTATCATTTAGGTACATAAATAATTATACGATCGGTACAACTTGTGATCCTATATGTTAAATCATTATAAAATAATTAAATAAAAATCATGACCATGTGTAAAACTTCTATGTTATGTATTAGTCACCCGTAAAACTTACATATTGTGTGTTCATATTCGTGACCTTGTTATTTGGTGCATTTTGTCAGCACAATTGTCAGGCACAAACCCATTGAATCTATATGTGTATGTGTACATACTTCCCATATAATACATTCATTATAAACTACTATACTAATTCGGGCTCTTTACCCCAAAATGATTACCAAGCTTCGGGGACGAAGCTTCTTGTAAGGGGGGGAGAGTGTAACACCCCGTGTTACGGCCTTTAATCCCGAATTAATTATTTAATTAATTTCATTAATAATAATTAAAAAGGATTTAATTTGATTAGAAATCCCTTTAATTAATTAATGTGGTCCACCATGAATCGTGGACCATTGCCAAAACTAGAATCATAAGCCTATTAGAAATAAAGAAAGTCAACATTTTACTAATTAGATCCTAATTAGGAATCCTAGGCCTACACGTCTATTAGGAATAAATAAAGTATACTTTTAATTTTCAGATTATGGTTACGATTCTCTTTAATTAATTAATATGGTCCACCATGGTCCATGGACCCTTATCCCTAAAACAAGTCCTTAGTCCTATAAGGAATAGAATTAGTATACCCATACCATTCAGACCCTAATTAGGACTCCTAAATATATATATATATATATAAGGACATAGGAGGCACCTAGAAGTCACACCACAATAGATATCACCACACAAGAATTCCCAAGGGACTCCCCACCACCAAGCCTAGGGAGATCAAAATCGATGGAAATCTTAGGGAAGAACCTTAATAGCCATGGAATGATTAATTAAGGCTAAGAGGTAACCCGTGTCTTAAAAAAACCTATTTTCTTTGCTATAATCTCCTTCTTTGGCTTCTTCTCTATACTCGTGTCTTGATAAATCGTTTATGATGTTGATGATATGATCTTGATGATTGATGAGATAAATTTATGTGTGATCTTGATGATCTTGATGATGAGAAGAGGTTCTTGATGATTATGTGATGTTCTTGATAAATCTTGATGTTTCTTGATGATAAAAGATGAACTATGATCTTGATGATTTAAATATGATTAGAGCCCTAGGTTGAATCGTGAAATTCACATTGTGATATTCTTGATGTATTTGGGAGGAATTCGCATGTTCGGATGTTGATTATGCTTAGAAGTCACGATAAGATATGTGCTTTATGATTCTTGCCTTTTGATCTATTAATTGTCTACGTGGTGTCATCAATTGCGTTTAAAAGTGTCTAAGCATGGTTTCGGGTTCCACAAAGGATCCCGGGACGTTTAGTTTGATAAAGAGTCAGTGGGTGGTAGGTGGGGGTTGGGGAACCCGCCACCTACCCGCTGCCCAAAAAGGACGCCGCCGGCAGCGTGCAGGCGACTGCCCGCTGGGCACCCGCTGCCCGGAGGCTTGTCGTCGGCGGGTGGTCCTCCACCCACCGGCTACCCACTGGAATTTGCCCAACTCGGGACTTCGGCTTCCCCGTTTGATGTTTCCCCGACCCTCGTGGTGTCTCAACGGACACCGTTTATCGTGCTTGAGTCTACTTTAATGTTTCGGGTACCATTCGTGGGATAAATGGGTCTTATATATATATATATATATATATATATATATATATATATATATATATATATATATATATTGCATGCTAGTTGAATTGGAATCCCGTTGGCCTAGGTGAAAGAAGTATGAACCCCATAGGATTATTCCCAGTATGTGGACGACCACGCATAGGTTTCATTATACGTTTTCTCCCCCTTCCCAATGGGTTAATGTGGGTTGCATGTGCTTGCTATGTGTTATGTGTGCATGATACCCCAATTTGGTTGCGATCAAATTTGTTATTCCTGAGCTGCGGTTCAGAAGCTGGCTGCGGTCAGAATTACACTCTTGGGCTGCGGTCCACCGTTTGGTTGCGATCAAACGTTTTACATGAGCTGCGGTTTATATTCCTAGCTGCGGTCAGATGATCACTCTTGGGCTGCGGTCCACTGTTTGGTTGCGATCAAACATTATGATGAGCTGCGGTTCATCGGTCGGTTGTGATCGACCCCTTCATGTTGCGATACGAGGTACGGTGCTGCGGGGCCGTGGCAGAGCTATATGCGCTGACCCTCATGTATGGGCATGCGATTGGTCCTGTGGCGCCACCAAAGTGTGCTTGTGTGATGAGATGCGAATTGGATGATGATATGTATGAGATAAAGTGAATCTGTGACCGTATGATATATGCTAGTATCTTTATATGCTTGGTTATAACTGCTGAATGTGCTTATCCCTATCTGTCGAGTCTATTCCGGTTTTGAAACTAGAGATTCCTAGGATATATCTTCCTGCTTCAAAATGGTTTACCTATATCTATACCTATATATATACCTATATTGTATTTCAACGCGTTGGAGTGGGTTACCAGCATCTCTCGCTGAACAGATATATTTGGCTTTCAGGCACAGATTAGTAGATCCCAGAGCGCTAGAGATCCGAGGCTTAGAGTAGCTTGTTTCCCTTTCGGCCTGCGTGCCATGCTTATGTATTGACATTATTTGAGGATTTTAGTTAGTTAGCCTGTGCACCTGAGTTCTCTAGCTCAGGTGTGGCATAGCACCCCATACTCTTATATTTGATTTCGGGACTTAATGAGGATTTACCTTTATTATATAAGTTTTAAAAGTTTCAAAATTTCGGGGTGTTACACAAGAAATCTCAAGGTATAATATATCATCACACAATAGATTAATACCCGACATGCAAGACTCAAAGGATAAAGACACAACAAACGGCAATACATGCAAGACAAGACATGCCTTTGTGACCACACACGTCACAAGAAGAGAACTCACAATAACGGCTACAGAAGCCCTCCTGACATCACCCATCACAAGTTGATATGCCTTCCTAATGCATGGTTCCAACCTTATGGCTACCCCCAACCTTATATCTTCTTCTAACCATTACCTCCAGGACCCTTGTACTTCTTAGTCCAACCTTTTCCCTCCTGGGACCGTCGGTCCCCACCAACAAGACCACCAATTTCATAGTACACGATGGTACCGATCACACACACGGCAACACATGCCACCCAAGAAATACGTGAACCTTACACAAAGGTCACAACTCCATAATCACGTCATGGCCACCACGAGAACCACTGCAATACCTTGGTGACTAGTGTCCCATACCACTAATCGTGCAATCCAGGTAAAGCCACACACACATCACACCACGACAGGAATCAATTAACGGATCACAACGAAGATATGAAACCATACTCAATCAAGGAATGGGTTACAGCCCAACAACAACAACGATGATTAACACAAGTTATCATCAACCAATAGGAATGTACAAACAACACACACGCTAGCTTTTAAACACCGAACTAGCATGCTTATCAAACGGGTAAACTAAACGTAGTTCCGAAGAACACACAAGACTCATCACGGTTCAACGAAACACAATGTTGAACACTTAGCACGATACACGACACCAAAACCTACATGGAATCCTACCATATAGTTCTAGACATACGAAACATCAAGAAGACACTCAAATAGCTCCACAAAAGAACATCGGGAAGTCAAAAGACCAAATACCGAGTCAAAAGAATCACGGGGAACAAATCCCCAATCAACCACACAGTGTACCCCGCGGGTGGACCCACGGGTAGGCCCCTACCCGTGGTCCTACCCGCGGGTACATACACCCACAAGAACCACGTTCCAGCGGGTGGGGCGGTGGGTAGGGCTCTGCCCGACGTTCCGCCCGCGGGTACACTCCTGTGCCCAAAATAAATCCCTTCGGGCATTTTAATCTCCAAACTCAAATTCAAGTCCAAAACATGCCAAATCTCACCAAATACAACAAAATGACTTGAATCAAAGGAATAGTCAAGCAATGGCATACAAGAACCCTAAACACAAGCTCTAGATATGCATTTTCACAAGACAATGCATAAACACTCACATTTCATAGCAAAACACATGTAGAATCCAAGAAATGTTCATATAGGTAAGCAAATTAGATTTTGTAGAGCATGGGTTACCTCTTGTAGACCAAAAAACTTCACTTAACACCACACCAAGCTCATATCAAAGCTCACCTTCCAAACCCACTTCAAGAACATACCAAAAGATCATAAAGATCCTATCTTTAAAAAAAGACACCTATGAGAACACTAAAAACACAAGATGAACATGGATCTTACCCTCCTAGATGCCCAAATGTATGGAAGGTAGAATCTTGGAGACAACTCTTGAAGTCTTGACAAAGCTTCAACTTGGCTTGGAAGAAAAGCCATCCACCTTTTTAGAGAGAAGATGGAGCTAGGATTTTGGAAAGTGTAAGGATAGAAATGAGGTGTTTTCACTAGGTTAGGTTACAATACTAACACAAGGTGAAAGGTCAAGAATACCCTTACTAACATGGAAAGGTGTAAGGAACAAGGGAACTCCTTACAAAGCTCAAGGTACAACTTTGACTATGGGGTTGACTAGTCAATTACTAGTCCCCGACTATTAAATTTCAGGAATTTAAGGAATTAAATTACAAATTGAAATAGGATTAATTACTTAATTAATCCCTTAACCGGATTTGGATTTCGGGGTGTCACACAAACCCTAGGCAAAACACTATCAAGACGCAAGCATAGAATCATATATCAATGGAGCCAATGAAGAAGATATAGCGAGGAAAATTGGTTTTGTTGAGACATGGGTTACCTCTTAGCCTTAATTAATATCCTTGGCTACTAAAGTTCTTTTCTAAGATCTTTTTCTCGTGGATTCTCCTACTTTTGGTGACAGTGGAATTCCTGGGAATATCTTGTGTGGTAGAATCAATTGTGGTGGGATCTCTAAATGCTTCATAAGTCCTTATATATGTATTTTAGGAGTCCTAACTAGGGTCTGAATAGCAATGATTCACTTATCCTATTCCTTATAGGATTAAGGATTTAGTTTATTTAATGGTAATCAATTAAATAATTAGTCCGGGTTAGAGGCCGTAACACGGGGTGTTACAGATCGATTTGGCCTTGCAACCGACTATAAACACATACTTTTAGATGGTCCGTGGAAGATCTTCGGTTGCTACGTCATCCCGCAAAGATGGCAACCGAACTTCAACCCCCAAACAGCCAAACTGGAATGAATGGCGGTGTGAGTGTGTCTACCAGGCCTGCCGGTTGAACTCTACTCTTCCGTGAGGACGCTATAAGAGAAATTCGCTGGTCAAGCAGTGCTGCGTAAGGGAGCTGCTCATCGGATTGGAGATGGTCGGGATGCCAAAATAAGGGGCTGGCCGTGGCTGGCTTCCACTACAAATCCTGCCATTACCACTGCTTGCATTGAAGAACTGAAAGATGTTAATGTCAACGGGCTGTTAACAGAACAAAGGAACGGGGTTGAGGAGATTATCAGTGACATTTTCCAAGAACCTGATGTGACGAGAATTCTAGCTACGTCTATTTCT
Organism: Ipomoea nil; assembly: GCF_001879475.1. Lineage (NCBI taxonomy): Eukaryota > Viridiplantae > Streptophyta > Magnoliopsida > Solanales > Convolvulaceae > Ipomoea > Ipomoea nil. Next base: position 649,466 of record NW_017617183.1, read on the forward strand.
GTTCACCTAAATGATTCATGGCATTGGCTGGGCGATATGAAAGGTATGTACACGGTTAAGCAGGGATATAAATTGTTGATCACCTCTAACTCTTCCAACGAGGGAGGAATGGCTTTCACGGCCTGGGATCACCTTTGGAAACTACCTATCCCTCGAAAAGTCAGGAATCTGCTATGGAGGTGTACTCGTGGAGTGTTACCGATGCGGGAAAATCTAAAACTAAAACATGTTTAGATCGGTGATGGGTGTCCGTTCTGTGCATTTGGTTATGAAACGATAGAACATGTGTTTTGGGATTGCAGTGTCGCACTCCAAGTGTGGGGAATGGAAGACGTGTTGCAAGGTTAGAATATTCTGGAATTCATGGCGAACATCATAGGGACTTCGAATACTGGCCATGCAGTACGTCTGGCAACAGTGTTCTGGGTGATCTGGACTAAACATAATGAGCAAATTTGGCAAGACGCGTCACGAGAAGTGGAGGCTTTGAATAACCAGGTCGCGATCCTGCAAGTCACGTGGAAGAAGGCTTTCCAACAGGAAATTATCGTGAACAACCTGACGGACGCCCAGTCCTGTGGGAACCTCTGGCGATAAATTGGCTTAAGTGCAATGTCGATGAGGCGGTTAATGCTGATGTTGTTGGCTTCGGAGCTGTCATGGGTGATCATGATGGTCGGTTCATATTAGCTAAGTGTGGACGACTCGTTTGTGATAGGGATCCTTTCATGGCGGACGCATATGCAGTCATGGAATCACTTCAATGGTTATGGTATCTTGGTCACGGCAATATAGCTATTGAAACCTATTTTCATAATTTTTGTACTGCTTTTAATTCTAGTTCTTTAGATTTTTCGTATGATAATTTGGTTATTAAGCAATGCTTGTCGAGTGCGAGGGACATCGGGAACGTTACCGGTCGTCATGTCAAGAGATTAGTGAATCAAGTGACTCATGTTCTAGCACGGGCAACTGGTTCTTTGTCTGGCTCATGCATGGTAGGTTATACCACCTGATTGTATTTATGCTCTTCTAAATTATTAATGAAGTTTGTTGCGTTTTTTGTCAAACAAAAAAAAAAAGTATCAATGTTAAACTATACATCGACCTCTTAACTAGATTATCTAATAGATGCTTACATTCAAAGAGAGATCATTTCAAAACACAAATCCTATAGGAATGAGAGGGTGTGCACTATATGCTAACTCAGACATGTGTAATAACTCGCAAACCACATATGAGAATGAAGTAAATCGAAAGACCTTGTGCTTTGTAATTATTCAGGTACGAGAATTATATATGCACCATCGGTCACCCCTTCAAGGGCATCATTTTTTTTTTAAATAAAAATAATACTTGGTTGCAAATTAAGATAATGTTCTAATAAACAGGGAAATAAAAACAATGTTGGATCCAATAAATGCTTGTCAACCAAGTGTACCAAAAGTTAGGTAATATATACAATTTTTTTCAAACAAATGCGGCAATAGGTAATATATACAATTTTTTTCAAACAAATGCGGCAACTAGTTAGTGAATTGACGTGTTTGTTGAATTGATATGCATGCTTTGTGACTTTATATTGTTCCTTAACCACATTTCTCTATTCCATGTCTTTACTGCATGCCACGTTCCTTTGTTTGTCCCGGCGGCGTATACTATAATTCATAACAATAATTTACAACAACAACAATGATAATAATAACAATAATAATAAAAAATAATAATAATAATTAGCGGAAACTATAATTTATGTGATTGGTTATGTTGTTGACACTTTGCCAGCTGCTTGATGCATGTACAAGTAAGACTAATATGTTTGGTAAGGTTCGTGGAATGTTTACCATAACAATCACCATTGTTGTATGAATGAAAAGTCAATTTTAATGGCCACCTACGTAAAATATTCAAATACAAAATATTTATTTAATTTATGCACAAATTTAGCGATGTTAATATAATAATATTATGTATAGATTGTGTAGGAAAAAATGAACTAAGTCGAATTAGTCACAAAATAATATTTATATATCCACACGTGTATAGCTTCCTGTGCATATGGGGAAGGGTTCAGGTGCGGGTATAGCTTCCCGTGCGATTGTGCGGGTGATTAATGTGCGTGAGTTTGGTATTTAGTGTGCGTGAGGTTTGTGCGTAAGGTGCGTGAGGTTTGTGCTTAATGTGCGTGAGTGTGTAGTGCTTAATGTGCGTGTGTTTTGTACTTGCGTTGGGCGGTCATTATGACTCCACACGGCCTTCCACGTACGTTGGCCGTCGCGTGGGGTGCTGCTTCCTTGTGGCTTCTTCTCTTCTTTTCTCCGTTTTGTCTTCTCACACAATTACCTACAAGAAATCATAACACGACATTTAAATGCTTTGCTTGTTCGTATTCTTAGTGATATTATACTAATTTCTCTTTATTTCCCACGAAATACGACTTCGACTTACACAAAAAATACTTCCAAGAATGTACAATTTTGGGCACTTATCAAATGTTTCCACACTTTAAAATTGCTTGTCCCCAAACAAGAGAATCAATAGTTTTCTAGCTCAATCAAGTGCCAAAAGTGTAGCATAGCAATCTCCTTTCTCAAGTGTCGGAACGATTAGGGCATGTATGATTTCCAAATAGGTGACATTTCTCATGTTATGAAGCAAGTATGGTGGATCATGCATAACTTTCAAGTCATTGGAACTATAGAACATGCTTTGAAAGAAAAAAGAAAACAGAAGGGAAAGACGGAAATTTTGTTTTTCATGACTAATTTCCTTCACTTTTTATACACACTTCTTCAAGCAAGCAATTTCTCAAATAGGTTCACCTTTCATTTTGAGAAGGCCTCAAGTTGAGCCCCCTAGTGGGAACGATGTGCACAACCCAACCGATTCCATCCTTATATCGCCAAGGCCCTATACAAAAAGTAAAATGAATGGTTTGGTATGGACCGCTCCCCACCAATTGGCTTAGGCGAACACTCTTTTTTCTCATCCCCTCGGAATCGTTACCGAGCGACCCAACTTCACATGGAGCTCCATGCTTTTCTGAAGATTGGTGCTATGGGTGCCCGGTTTCCGGCGGGGTGGCTCACCTCCACTCTCTCTTCTCACCTCCTAGGACATCGCCCTTAGGAAAACCAACTCCACGTAGAGCTCTACACTTTTTCAAAGACAGTGCAATGGATTTCCCCCAAATCCTAATGAGATGGCTCACCTCGTTTCTTATTTCTAGGAGTAGCCATTGTTTTTTGTCTTAGCCTATTTCTTTCTTTCTTCATTTCATTTCAACCCACCCCTCTCATGCCTTTTTCTAGGGAGTTGCGGAGTTTTCTCTCAATTCTCACCAATATGGCTCACCTTTTGCCACATACCTTACCATGCTTAAATTCATTTCCGACCTTTCTTTTTATTAGCTTTCCAATGTTGAAGAGTGCACACTCCCACTTTGAGAGATCATTGACTTAGGTTTAGCCAAAATAAAAGGTGAACAATACACAAACATGCAAACTTCCTAATGGTGCTATATGTAAATGTTTCTCAAATGTTCCAAGGATTCTTTTTGAATTGTTGCACACAACCTAACATACTTCCCTCATAATATGACCAATATCACACATTTCAAATTCATACATGGCTTAATCATACCGACACTTTTAGACATGGCAACTGCAAACTCGGGTGCACTCATCCCAAAAGGAAAAACACAACTACTACCAATGCACGCGGTGCACCCTATCCACACTTTAAAACAAAACACCTTCCTCGGTGTTATACTCAAAAGCAATAAAGGGTAATGTGGGAGAAAAGAGTATTAAGACGCTAGGCTTTCCACACTTTAGAACAAAAGACGGGAGTGTACGAGATCTCAAAGGAAAATAAGTGGCCTTTCCACACTTTAGAAGTGTGTCAAGGTGTTAACTTGAAAGTTTAGAATTCTCCCCTTTGAAATTCCATGATGGTGAAATCCGGTGGGTTGAGGTGGTTCGCGCCTCCTGCACCAAAAGATTAAACACCACTGGGAATACCTTGTTAGCTCATACCAAGAAGTTAAAAAGTAGATTCCTTGAATATCCTTGTGTGAAAATTTCATGATATTAGGCACAAACTTCCCACGAGCCCCTCCAACGTGCGGAGACAGAAAGTTCAACGAGCGCTCCAAACGTGCGTGGGAGGCTCGTTGCTGATAATGGACGACTCCTTTAGTTCGCGGCTCCCCTTTTCTACTATGACTTGTGCAATTTCCTGAAAATGCAGAGTTAGTACTACAAAAAGAGTAAAAGAAAAACATAATTGAAAGTAAAACATAATAGATGGAATATAAAACCTTGGGTTGCCTCCCAAGAAGCGCTATGTTTAACGGCTTTAGCCCGACGTGTTTTGGTCTCTCATGCTTCATTGTCATCTTTAATTGAGGCCAAACTCATCACATGTTTATCCTCTTTTGCCAGGTCTATGCCGTGATATTTCTTAACATGTTGCCTATTGACCTTAAAAATTCCCTTCTCCTGTGCGAAATCTCTAAAGATCTATATAGTAAAACTTTCTTCACTTCAAATGGAACAGACCATCTTTGTAACACCCTCGATTTTACCAACATTTTAAAACTTAAAATTTAAAGATAAGCATCTAAAGATCGATCAACATAAAGCGGAAGCTATTAAAAACCGGGAAAGGTGTTATGCCACACCCATAAAACTATGGGTACACAAGCTAAATCTATCACAATCATCAAACATAACATAAGTCTAGACACACAGGCCACTAGTCTAGGCACACAGACCAACAAAAGCAAAACATCTAAGCACAGGAGCTACACTATCTAGAGTCCTCATCTAGCGCGCTCATCATCTACTCAAAACCTGTAAAACATAGGGATAACACCCGATCAGCAAATAATGCTGGTAACCCATCAATACGCGTTAAATAGCATAGTATATAGATATAATCAAAAGCGTTTGAGACTGGGGAATACAATATATAGTCATTTTAAAATCAGGAGAAGATCAACATCAAAGACTCATCACACTCTCAACAAAGACCGAGGGTCATCAACCTCAACAAGACACAAAAACCATACACAACACAACTCGAGGTGCAACCTACCATTCACAATGTAGAGTTCATCATACACATGTTCATAAGCCAGGAAAATACACAATCACATAATGACAAGTTTTTGTTCCAACCTTATACCTTAGTACCACCCTTATGGCTACCCCCGGCCTTATCACAGTTCTAACCTGTACCTCCGAGTGCCACCCTATACTTCTGAGACCAAACTTTTCCCGGTCTGGGACCGTCATCCCCCGCCAAACTTTCGCCAAACAATACCGCCAAACTCATAGTAAATGAGGGTACGGTACAAATCATAGTAACATACCATCGATCATGTGAGCAAAGCTCAAGTCACATAACCACCAATCTCATTCATATTCACACATTGTCATCATCATCAAGAAGACTAAGGCTCATCAATAACCCCAATTAGGTATCAACAAAGGGTATAACGATTTGTACAAGAATACACCATAAAAATCAATCAAGGGGTTTCAATAAAGTCATGAGACAAGACTCAACAATCAGGGACTACAATCCACATCAAAATGATTGACAACGCGAGTTACCAACCCACAACAACAAGGAACAAACCATACATACTAGCATATCAACATCAACCTAGCATGCTCATCAAACGGATAAACCAAAAGGGTTCCAACGAACATTCAAGACTCATATTAGCCCAACGAATCACAAAGTTGGACCCTTAGCACGATTCAAGACACCAAATCCTAACATGGATTCCTAACTCGTCGTTCTAGACATACGAAACATCAAGAAGGCTCACAAATAGCTCAATAATCCAACAACGGGAGGTCAAAATATCAATACCAAGAAGAAAAGAATCACAGGGAACAAATCCCCGCACTCACATCAAACGTTCCCCGTGGGTGGGGCCACAAGTAAGCCCCCACCCATGGGTCTGCCCGCGGGGTACATGCCCTGATCACCCATGTTCCTCGCGGGTGGGGCGGCGGGTAGGCCACTGCCCGCCATTCCGCCCACGGGGTACACCTCCTGTACAATATTTTCCCTTCGGGGAAATTCATCAACAAAGCCAAGTTCAAGTCCAAAACATCCAAAATCTCACACACAACAAAGATATGACTTGAACCCAATAAATAGCCAAGCAATGGCATTCAAGAAACTTAAATAAAAGCTCTAAACATGCATCATCACAAGATCATGCATCAAATCTCACAAATCACACCAAGAACATCAAATAGAAGCCAATAATCATCATTTAAGTAAGAAAATAGGTTTTGTAAAGCATGGGTTACCTTTGAAGACCACAACCTCTTCATTTCACTCTCCCTAGCCTCTTCTTAGAGCTCTTCTTCCTCACCAACTTCTTACACAAGCCAAAACACAAGACAGATTCTAACTTAGATAAAGACACCCAAAAGATGGCTAAAAACACTAGATAGCTAAGAATCTTACCCTTTCCTATGCTTGGGAAGAAGAAAGTAGGAATCTTTGTGAGGGATCTTGCAAAGCTAAAGGTTTCCCATTTTTGCTTGAAGAATAATCTAGGTTCTTTTTAGAGAGGTGATAGAGTGTTTGGGACTTTGGCTTGAATGAGAAATGAATGGGATGTCTTGCTAGGGATAGCTTGAACAACAATTCATGGTTGAAAGGTCACTTTTACCCTTACTAAGGTTGGAGAGACAAGGGGTAAAGGTACAAACCATAAAGCACAAGGTACACTTGGTGGACTTAAGTGACTAGTCAAATCCTAGTCCCTCGACTATTAAATTTCGGGATTTTTAGAATGGATTGCCATAGAAGGTTTGAATTAATTCTTCAATTAATCCCAATTAGTATTTAGATTTACGGGGTGTCACAATCTTGATTTAAGCTTACCCAGAAAAAGTCTTAGCCTTGAGTTGTATAACAAAACTCGATCTCTGACCACAAATTATTTTCCTTTTTTAATGTGTAGATTGTGGTATTGTTTCACCCTATCTTTGTAGGCTCTAGATGTATCATATGCTAACATCCTCCACTCTTCAAGTTCATTTAGTTGTAACAAACGCTCATTTCTTGCTAAACGAAGGTCCTCGTTTAGTCTCTTGATTGCCCAATACGCCTTATGTTCGATTTCAACTGGTAAGTGGCAAGCTTTCCCATAAACTAGCTAATACGGTGTTGTGCCAATGGGTGATTTCTAGGCCGTACAAAACTCCCATAACGCGTCTTCTAGCTTAACCACCCAATCCTGGCGGTGTCTAGCCACGTCCTTTTCCAAAATGATCTTAACGTCCCGATTGGAATTTTCAACTTGCCCGCTAGATTGAGGGTGGTAGGAGACACCTCCCTGGTGTTGTACCCCGTATTGATTGTGAATCCTCTTCATGGGTACGTTCCGGAAATGTGTTCCTCGGTTACTTATGATAACACGGGGCATTCCAAACCGAGAAAACAAGCGCTCCAAGAACCTTATGACACTCTTTCCATCATTCGACCTCAGGGCTTCGGCTTCTATCCATTTCGACACATAGTCGATTGCCAATAAAATATACTTGCAACCTCTTAATTCTTGAAAAGGTCCAACAAAGTCTAATCCCCAAATGCCAAAAACATCGCAGGCCAATATAAAAGTTTGGGGCATCTCATCACGGTGTATGACATTCCCGGTTCATTGACACCCGTCACAATTCCGCACACAACCTTGAGCATCTCTAAAAATTGACGGCCGATAGAATCCGGCTTCTAGAACTCTTATAGTTGTACGATTCGCTGAATGGTGGCCCACTTTATAGCACTCTCCAACTATGATTTGTCCCTCTCCTTCTGAAACACATCTTCGGATGACTTGATCTACACAAATCCGGAAAAGGAATGGTTCATCCCAAAAATAGAATCTTGCATCGGCTCTTAACTTTCTCCTCTTGTGAACATCAAGGTAATTCGATAAGACTTCACCCACTAGGAAATTTGCAATGTCGACATACCATAGGGCAATGTCACGCCCAATAACTTCTCCTCCAGAAAGAATTCTTCTATTTCGCCCACATCATCTTTCTTTTTGTCATTCTCCAACCGGGATATGTGATCTGCGGCGTTGTTCTTGGTGCCTTTCCTATCAACAATAGTCACATCGAACTCTTGGAGAAGAAGTATCCACCGAATTAAACGTGGCTTTGCTTCGGGTTTTTCCATCAAGTATCGGATTGCTGCATAGTCCATAAGGATGATAACCTTGGACATCAAAAGATATGATCTAAACTTGTCCAGCGCGAACACGATGGCAATGAGCTTCCTTCGGTCGTACTGTATGCTTGCTGAGGTTTGGTGAGTATACGGCTAGCATACGCAATTGGTTGGAACATCTTCTCCGTTCTTTATCCTAACATTGCTCCTATTGCGTAATTACTTGCGTCGCACATGAGCTCAAAAGGTTTACCCCAATCGGGTCCTACTAGATTAGGAGCACTAGTCACAGCCTCCTTCAACTTGTTGAAAGCCGCTATACTCTCATTGGTCATTTCAAACGTGGCATCCTTTTCCAATAGCTTCGTGAGAGGCCTCGCAATCTTGGAGAAATCTTTGATGAACCACTGGTAGAAACCCATATGTCCTAGGAAGCTCCGCAATGACGTGACATTGTGGGGTATAGGTAAGGTCTTGATAACCGATGTCTTTGCTCTATCCACTTTGATTCCCTTTTTGGACACCTTGTGTCCTAACACTATCCCTTCTTTGACCATATAGTAGCATTTCTCCCAAGAGAGTGCAAGGTTCACCTTTTGGCATCTTTTTAACACTTTTTCCAAGTTATTAAGGCTTTCCTCAAAGGTGTTCCTAGAGACCGTGAAATCATCCATGAATACCTCCATGAAATCTCCAATGATATCTTCAAATATTGCTATTATGCACCTCATGAAGGTTGCTGATGCGTTGCATAGCCCGAATGGCATTTTTTGGTAGGCAAATGTTCCGAACGGGCATGTGAATGTCGTCTTCTCTTGATCTTTTAGTGCTACGGGTATTTGAAAATACCCGCTCATGCCGCCGAGCAAAGAATATAACCCTTAACCAGACACTCTTTCAATGGTTTGATCAATGAATTGTAATGGGAAGTGGTCTTTCCTCGTAGCTTCATTCAATTTTCGGTAGTCAATACATACCCGCAAACTGATCACCTTTCTTGTAGGGATTAACTCCTTTCTTTCATTCTCAACCACGGTTATTCCTCCTTTCTTTAGGACCACGTTTGTAGAGCTTACCCATGCGCTATCCAAAATGGGATAGATCATGTCAATGTCTAGGAGCTTGATCACTTCATTTTTGACTATTTCAAAAGTGTTCGGGTTCAACCTCCTTTGGGGTTGAGCAACAAGTTTCCCGCCTTCTTCCAAAAGGATCTTGTAGGTGCAAATGGTCGGGCTTATTCTTTCAAATCGGCTATCTTCCATCCGATAGCCTCTTTGTTCTTTTTCAATATAGCCACTAATCTCTCCTTTTCATTCTCGGTGAGGTGAGCCGAAATCACAACGTGGTGTTCATTATTGTTTTCTAAGTAGGCGTATTCCAAATGGCTCAGTAGGAGTTTCAACACACTCTTCTCTTTATCTTTGATTTTATCCCTCCATCCTCCAAATTTTTCTCTTCATTCTCGTTTCCTCCTTCATCATTTCCTTCTCCATCGGTTTCACACATCCCTTCATTTCCTACTCCACTAAAATCATCCCGATCACATCCAACCGTATCTTCCTCAACTTCTCCAAGAACATTCAATGATTCATATAAAGCATTATCACATGATTCAAAAGCATTATTAATAAGCATATGCAAGTAGAATCATCCTTACCACTTTGACTTGCCAAGTCATATTCTTTCATTTCTTTATAGGGTAGTTCATACAAGTGGTCAATTTCCTCGTGCATATACTCTATGTAAAAGCATTCATCGTCCCCATCCAAAGGGAACTTAATCAACTTAGATACGTTGAAACTCGTAGACTCGTCTCCAACACGGATGACGAGTTTACCGTTTTCGACATCTATGAGGGCACGGGCTGTGGCCAAGAATGGCCTTCCCAAAATGAGAGGTATTTCCCCATCAGAATCCATATCTAATATGACAAAGTCTACTGGAAAAATGAACTTATCTATTCTCACCAACACGTCATCGACGATACCACATGGGTATGTCATGGATCGATCTGCAAGTTGGATGCATATTCGGGTTGGCTTGAGAGTACCTAAATTCAACCTCTTATAAAGACTATACGACATCAAATTTATTCTCGCGCCGAGATCGGCTAGAGCTTTGTTAAAGGATGCTCCTCCAATTTTGCACAGGATAGTAAAGCTCCCCGGATCTTTTAGTTTCCGGGGCATATCCCGGTGCACAATGGCGGAACACTCTTCTCCATGTATAATAGTAGCCGATTCATCAAGTCTTTTCTTATTGGAAAGTAAATCTTTAAGGAATTTTGCGTACCTCGGCATCTCTCCCAATGCATCTATGAAAGGCATATGCACGTGGAGTTGCTTGAGAATTTGTAGGAATTTGGCGTACGTCGCGTTATCCACGTCACTCCAGAATCGTTGGGGGAATGGTAGCTTGTCCTTAGGGATGGTTGGTTGATTCTCAATGCTTTCTTTTCCTTTTCTTGTATGCTTGGTAGGCTTCGGGGGTTCTTTTCCCAGCTTGGTTGTACTTGGTGATCTCTTGGGAGCTGAGGATTGATCTACTTTCTTGTTTAGCTCGTCATCCTCCGTTGTTTCTTGGGATGCATCCTTTGTTGCTTTTGGGGGTGGGGTCATGTCCGGAAGTCCTTTCCCACTCCTAAGAGTAATGGCATGGGCTTCAGCTTCACATTTCTTAGTAAAACCTTCCACTTGTGCGGCAATGTTGTCATCCATTCGTTTGAGTGGTTGTCATGTCTCTTGCCTAAAGATATTCAACTCTTTTTCAGGTTCTTGCTTCATGGATGTCCTAAGATACGTCATTTCTTCTTTTGTTTCGTGAATGAAATCTTGAAGCTTATTTTCAAATGGGTTAGGACTTTCCACGCATGGCCCAGGCACGTTGGGCGATGCTTAGAAGTTTCTGCCTTCCTCCCACACATCCCTCCAACGTGCGTTGGAGGATGCGTGGAAGTTTCTGTCTTCGTCCCATGCATCCGAAGTATGGAAGATTCTGTTTCCTTCCAACGAATTTCCTTCAGTCCCACATGCGTTGGGGATGTCATTGGGGTTCCTATTTTCTCCCTACGCGGTCCCAACGTGTGTTGGATGGTTTGGAGATGGGCAACACCGTGAATTGTAGTGATCTTGCGAGGGTGGAGCATCTTTTGGGTAAGGATTTGGAGAATTGGTATGATGGTGAGTGGCGTAACAGTGTTCATAGTAACATGGGGCTAATGGAGGGTAATGATAAGTTGGGGGTGGGTAGTTGTAAATGTAGGGTAGTAGGGGTGGATAATATGAGGTGTGAGGATAAGGTATTGATGAAGTGTGTCTCTATGGTTCTTCACCATGGGGTGGGTATGCATTTGAATTTGGTCCACGATGTTTTTGGTGATGGTTTTCGGAGTCCATGGTGTCCTACACAAGAATCATGATGCAAAGGAAGAACAACTAGAAGTAGTTGCTCGTTAAGGTCAATTTCAAGTAACAATTACAACATAAGAAAAACAATAACGAGATGAGGAAAAACAAACAAAACTTGGTCTTCTTGACTATGTGTTTACAAGCAAAAACATACTAAACTACAACGTTTGGCATCTCCGGCAACGGCGCCATTTTGTTGTTGTCGTGTCTCACAAGGATGATAAATTGGAGAGTTCAATACACTCTTGCAAGGCACCACATAGGCAAGTGGACAAAGCCAAACTAAAGGAAAACATAAGAACTAGGCAAGGAAACACACGGAGACTAGGGAAAAGGAAGAACAAACAAGTGGGATGGAGATTGGATTGCTCTCCCTAGACAAACATTCATAGGTTGAACTCGCCCGGGGAAAGGTATCGGGATGATTGACTCATGACTCCCTACGAGGGTGTACGGCACTAACACTAGATTGCGTGAAATCTAGACTCTTAATTGCCTAAGTCGGCTAAGGCATTTTCACAAGCATGTGGTCTACCTCCCCTCCCGGGCCTACCCTTCTCGGATCGTAAGGCGGGGATGGTGAGTCTCTAGACTAGGTAGAAATGGTAATCTTTCACACATATCTCCCTTCTAAACTCTTGCCCAATTGTGGCCACCAATTAAACAAGATCAAAGCAACCAAACTCAACACATAGCAAGTCAATTCATCAATACATCCTCTCAATTTCTAATCTAACAACCTAGAATGCCATGAATCCAAGGATCACAATCCAATCAAAGATGTTTAGCTACTCTCTAACATATTGGATAAAAATCTACTCTTATGGGTGGATATATTCACGAGAAAGAAGCAATGAATATAGAAAACAAGTATAGAAAGTGCTAGAGATGAAAGAAATACCAAACAATTGCCAATTCCAATCTTCAATTGCAAAATCTTCTTGAAGCTAGAGTAAAATCTCTTGTTTCTCTCTCTAGGGTTCCTAACCTAGCTCTACAAGTTCAGGAGAAGTGTAATAAAATGAGTGCGTTCCTCTCAATTGCTGAATTTTTCCCTTTTATACTTCAATTTTCGCGCCTTTGAGGAGATCCCGCCCAACGCACTCATCCAACGCGCATTGGATGAGTGTGTTGGGGGTCACTTGTGGCTCCACGCATCCTTCCACGTACGTTGGCCGATGCGTGGGGTGTTGCTTCCTTGTGGCTTCTTCTCATCTTTTCTTCGTTATGTCTTCTCACACAATTACCTACAAGAAATCATAACACGGCATTCAAATGCTTTGCTTGTTCGTATTCTTATACTAATTTATGTTTATTTCCCACGAAATATGATTGCTGTAATTTGGGGCAAACAAATAATACCCGGAGTATTCGGGTTGTCGAACCACAGAGAGGTGGTGTACTAATCACTAGCTACTAGGTTACTCATATGAAACTAGTCCGAACAAAACTTGAAGGTTGATTGATTGCATAAAATAACAAGCAGAATAAAATAAGTAGCAAGGTTTTGTAGACAATGGAGCAAAATAGGATTCTTGGGATCACAATGTTTAATCACCTAGTGCCAATTAACGTTTGTAATATTTGGTTTGGAATTAAGATTTGTATGGGAATGCAAAGTGGAATCGAATTACTCCCGTAATCTCTATTCCTAGGGAATTTCCACTCCCATGGCTTAAACACCCAATAAGATCAAAGATCAGCATTCAATTATTCCTAATTACTACCATCTCCCGATGAGCAATAATCTAGAATAAACTTCCCCTAATAAGTTCCCCTTTCCCAAGGACCAACCATTAGGTGCAATCGTGTGTGCCCTAATTTATGCCCCAACTCCCATTGGTGACACAAACATGACTGTGAAGCTAGTAATTTAGGCCTTTAACTACCAACAACAACTGATTAAAACAAGATTGCAACACAAATCATAAAACCAAACATAAATATATTAAGAAATTAACGAACTAGGCACATAGGTTCATAAACGAATTCACCCAAAAATCCCTAAAGAATTTAGCCGAGCATGGCTAAATTATACATAGCAAATATGAATAAAGGATTACAAATCATCAGAAGAGTACAAGAATTAACCAAGCGATTCTCCCAAATCTCCCTGGCTTCCTCCTTGCTTCCAAAGACGACTTGAGCCTCTTGATTTCTCTCTTTCTTGTCTACAAAGAACTCTAAAAATCTCTCGGTGTTGTCTTCTTAGGGTTGAGGAAGGAGGGATTTTATAGTGGGTACAAAGTTGAGATGAAATAGGAATCTTGTACCAAATTGGACTCAAATTCTAATTCCTATATTTAAATAAAGAAATTGCCGTCTTTAATGATATTTAGAATTTGGAAGATTCCTTGAATTGCTAACTTTTGATATGGAGATATGAGCCTTGAAATCCGTGCAATTGATATTAGGAAAAGAAATCTCGCGCTTGTATTAAATTTTGCCCAGCTGCGCCACTTTAGGCGTCTGTTTTTATCCCAGAAATAGACGCCTATTCTCTCGATGCGTCGAGAATTTTCTCCACGCGTCGAGACTTCCTGTGCGCGAATTAGTTAGCTACTGGAAAATTTCGACGCGTCGAGTCCACTGGGCCCCGAACTCGTCCAAAATTGCTCAAAACTCATCCTTGAACTTCCCTTGCTCATATCTTTGACCTAAAATGGTTCAAAAACACTAACAAACACCGTAAAACATTCAAAACAAGTGTGAACCATAATTAAATGATAATAGCAAGGAAAATATGTATTAAATAAGCAAAATTAAAGAACTTAAATACTGAGATGATTCAAAATAACTATAATAACAAGCAAAGATGTGATAACATCACCCCCTCACACTTAAGTTTTTGCTTGTCCTCAAGCAAAACTAAGGAATAAAATCACAAGTCCAAACATACAAATTACTCATGCTCTCTCTTGCACAACCTTTCAAACCACCAACCAACTTGCTACAAAACAACAAGCTTCAAGAATCAAATTAGTTTGGCACATAGGAGACCCATTTCCAAGCCAAAAACCGAGCGCCAAGAATTTAAAGTGTGTGAGGATCAATTGTGTACAAGTACTCAGTTGAGATTATGCAAGACACGGCTCAAGAATGAGATCCCAAAGGCTTGCCCTTCATACTCCCCTAGATCAAATCTAAGAACGCATGCTAAGATAAAATAGGACTTTATTAAGCTTGTAATGGGGCTACGGGTGACGGCTAACAAAGAAGTGGTATGGAAAAATAAATCAAAAGAGAGAATTTCACAATTTATCTAAACTTTTCAAAATTTGGAAGAGATGAGATAATCATAATTCCAAAGAGCAAACTTCTTTTAAGAACTTAGCAACTCTTTGGTAAAGTGGGGATCCAAACTCAAAAACTTTCAATCTTTTTTTTTTTTTTTTTTTTTTTTTCATTCTTTTCTTTGTCTTTGGACTTCTTTTGGATATAGCAAGATAATTTTAATCCAAACTTTCATGACCTCCACTCTTGAACATTTGTAACACTAGCTGCTTTTTTCGTAGCACAACTCCATAAAACTCTTCTTACGGAAAAGATGAAGATAAAAGTTTCATTCTCTCAAGGGTGGAAGGGAAATATTTGGCCACGGGCTAAGGGTTATAATAATGGGGTAAATCAAAGAAAAACAATCACAAAGAGGGGATAAGTGCTTAGCACTTATTTGAACAAACAAAAGGCACAATGGGGAAACGAAGGATAAAAATATATATATAGGGACAGGTTTAAAGGCTATGGCTAAACAATAATGGCCTAAATCACTTCAAAACATGCAAAACTTAGACATCACTTAGGGAGTAATGAGGCAAGTTCTAGCAAAAACACCCATGACCGGAATCTCACATAAGCCTTCACTAGCAATGCAAAACACAAGATCAAGGATTAATCCAATTATTAAGTGGTTAACAAAGCTATTGGCAAGGGAATAGATCAAATATGTGTTACACCTCAAATCATCCATCACAAATTGAGATGCAGCAAGCACCACTAAAACAAACCACAAACCAACAAGAGAGAATAATTGTAACTGCATGCTAAGACAAGTAGCTTATTCACCAAAAATAGCATATGAGTCATCCAAGCAAAAGCTAAAATTTTAAAAATTTAAAAATATCCCCAAATTAATGATTCCTCCCCCTCACACTTAAAACTTTGCATCGTCCCTGATGCAAAAGAAAAGTAGAACAAGAGAAAAGAGAAAACTAAAAAGCAATAAAATAATCACGAACTAGAAAGCAATAAAACTAAATAAAATGAATCTAGAAAGCAATAAATATGAAAGAAATAAAAGATAACATGGGATGCCTCCCATGAAGCGCTAAGTTTAACGTCGCTAGCTCGACCTAACCTGGTTATGGAGTGCTCATCCTGGTTGATCCGCGAGTTTGATCTCATCACCCCATAGACTCTTCAAATGCAAATACTCATCATGGGTCACCTTGAGAGTAGGGTCGATGTGCAAAATTGACTTGCACTCAATGATTTTTGGCTCATCAAGAACATTAAATTCCACCTTTTCCTCCCCAAAGTCAAAAATCATGGACCCTTTCCTTGCATCAATCATTGCTCCAATAGTGGCTAGAAAGGGTCTCCCCAAAATGAGTGGAACGTCTAAGTTCCTTTGGACATCTATCACAATAAAATCACAAGGCACAAAATACTTGTCCACACGAACTGGGACATCTTCAAGGATTCCAATAGGCTTTACGATGGATCTATCAGCTATTTCTAGGGTGAATTGGATTGGTTTTGGCTCTCCCAACCCTAACCCTTGACAAAGAGTAAGAGGCATAACACTCACACTGGCTCCTAAATCACAAAGGGATCCCTTTAACGGTCGGCCTCCAATCACACAAGGAATTGTGAACTTCCCCGGATCTCTATGCTTAGGTATATTCCTCCATCTCTCGTTCCCCATACTTCTTTTTCTTAGCTAGAATCTCTTTCAAAAATTTTCCATAAGAGGGAACTTGTGAAAGCAAATCAAGTAAGGGAACTGAAACTTTCAAACTCTCAACAATCTCCAAAAACTTTTTCCACCTACTTTCTTTTGTTGTTTCAAGTTTTTGAGGAAAAGGCAATGGGGGTACATACCTTCTCACAGGTTTCTCTACTTCCTTTTGAACTTGTGGATTATTTCGCACAGCAATTGGCTCATCTTCTATACCATCAAGTATCTCTTCAATCTTCTCCTCAACTGTCTTTTTAGGAATTGATGCTTTGATTGGAAGAGGTGGCTCTTCAAGTATTTTGCCACTCCTTGTAACAATTGCATTTACATGCTCCCTTGGATTTTCAGGCATAGCTGGCAACTTCCCTGTGACTTTAGTACTTGATATAGAAGGTTGATTTGCTAATTGCCTTTCAACCAGATTTTGGCGAGCTTCCATTTTATCCATCCTTTCTGTAATCTCTAACTGACATTTAATCAATTTTTCCAGCAAAGCGTCCGTATTCGATTGTGGTGGGGCCTCTGAAACGGGAAATTTAGATTGAACTTGAGTACCTTGATAACCCAGAGGACCTCTATTAACAAAGTGTTGAGGGTTGGCAGCTCCCGCTGGGTTGCTCCATGAAAAACCGGGATGGTTCCTTGAATTATTAGGATGGTAGGTCCCTTGAGGTTGGTAAGACTGTTGATGAGGCCTATTATATCCCAACATATTAACTTGCTCCATAGAGGTTTGGGAGTTGAACTCGTCGATACAATCCCTAGAGTTGTGATTTTGGCTGGTGATTTGGGCAAGTTTTTGAACCAAGGAGACCACGTTATCCAACTTTGTTGACAAATCGGCTAACTGCCCCGCATCATGAATTCCTCCTACAAGCTTTTGTGGAGACCTCTCCGTGTACCAAGTAGATCCATTCATAGCAATTTTCTCCAATAGTTCCTCGGCTTGTGTTGGCTCTAGAATCGTGAACGAACCACCTGAAGAAGCATCCACCAAAATCCTAGAATTATCCAGCAATCCTTCATAGAAAGACATCATCAAATCCCAACTCTGAAATCCATGGTGTGGACATTGCCTCTTCAATTCCTTAAATCTCTCCCAAGACTCAGTGAGGGACTCAGTTGCCAGTTGCTTAAAGTTTTGAATTGCCCTTCTCATCCGTTGAGTTTTGGAGATAGGATAGAACTTCTTCAAAAATTCTCCATGTAATTTGTCCCAAGTGTCAAAATGGTTATCAGGATGTGAGGATAACCAATCTTCAGCCCTGTCCTTCAGTGTAAAGGGAAAAAGCCTAAGTCTGACAGCATCTTGAGTGACTCCATTTATCTTGAAAGTGCCACAAAGTCGTAGGAACTTGGTGGCGTGAGCATTGGGATCTTCCGTGGGCATCCCACCAAATCGATCTGCCGCAGCCATGCTAAGTATGGCCGGATTGATCGCAAAGTTATTGGCCTCCACATTTGGAATATTGATGCTACCATGCTCCTCAACATCCGGAGCAAGGTAGTCAGACATTGATCTCCCTCCAGCTTGGTTTTCTTGTACCTGTGCCATCCTAGTTTGTTTCCTAAGAAACTTGGCTCTTTTCTCAATCTCAAGATTCAAAGGTAATAATCCTTCTTTCCCACGAGATCGTGTATGCATAAAAAGCCAAGTTCTCAGATTCAAAGCAAAATCACACTCAAGAACAAGGGACTTGTTATGGATTAGCAGATAAAATAAATCAATAAATAAATAAAATAAAATAAATAAATGAACTAGACTCCTAAAGCAAGACTTTCACTAATGTCAGTACGTAACGCCACCTCCCCGGCAACGGCGCCAATTTGATTGCTGTAATTTGGGGCAAACAAATAATACCCGGAGTATTCGGGTTGTCAAACCACAGAGAGGTGGTGTACTAATCACTAGCTACTAGGTTACTCATATGAAACTAGTCCGAACAAAACTTGAAGGTTGATTGATTGCATAAAATAACAAGCAGAATAAAATAAGTAGCAAGGTTTTGTAGACAATAGAACAAAATAGGATTCTTGGGATCACAATGTTTAATCACCTAGTGCCAATTAACGTTTGTAATATTTGGTTTGGAATTAAGATTTGTATGGGAATGCAAAGTGGAATCGAATTACTCCCGTAATCTCTATTCCTAGGGAATTTCCACTCCCATGGCTTAAACACCCAATAAGATCAAAGATCAGCATTCAATTATTCCTAATTACTACCATCTCCCGATGAGCAATAATCTAGAATAAACTTCCCCTAATAAGTTCCCCTTTCCCAAGGACCAACCATTAGGTGCAATCGTGTGTGCCCTAATTTATGCCCCAACTCCCATTGGTGACACAAACATGACTGTGAAGCCAGTAATTTAGGCCTTTAACTACCAACAACAACTGATTAAAACAAGATTGCAACACAAATCATAAAACCAAACATAAATATATTAAGAAATTAACGAACTAGGCACATAGGTTCATAAACGAATTCACCCAAAAATCCCTAAAGAATTTAGCCGAGCATGGCTAAATTATACATAGCAAATATGAATAAAGGATTACAAATCATCAGAAGAGTACAAGAATTAACCAAGCGATTCTCCCAAATCTCCCTGGCTTCCTCCTTGCTTCCAAAGACGACTTGAGCCTCTTGATTTCTCTCTTTCTTGTCTACAAAGAACTCTAAAAATCTCTCGGTGTTGTCTTCTTAGGGTTGAGGAAGGAGGGATTTTATAGTGGGTACAAAGTTGAGATGAAATAGGAATCTTGTACCAAATTGGACTCAAATTCTAATTCCTATATTTAAATAAAGAAATTGCCGTCTTTAATGATATTTAGAATTTGGAAGATTCCTTGAATTGCTAACTTTTGATATGGAGATATGAGCCTTGAAATCCGTGCAATTGATATTAGGAAAAGAAATCTCGCGCTTGTATTAAATTTTGCCCAGCTGCGCCACTTTAGGCGTCTGTTTTTATCCCAGAAATAGACGCCTATTCTCTCGACGCGTCGAGAATTTTCTCCACGCGTCGAGACTTCCTGTGCGCGAATTAGTTAGCTACTGGAAAATTTCGACGCGTCGAGTCCACTGGGCCCCGAACTCGTCCAAAATTGCTCAAAACTCATCCTTGAACTTCCCTTGCTCATATCTTTGACCTAAAATGGTTCAAAAACACTAACAAACACCGTAAAACATTCAAAACAAGTGTGAACCATAATTAAATGATAATAGCAAGGAAAATATGTATTAAATAAGCAAAATTAAAGAACTTAAATACTGAGATGATTCAAAATAACTATAATAACAAGCAAAGATGTGATAACATCAAAATACTACCTCGAGTTACACAAAAATACTTCCAAGAATGCACACTTTTGGGAACTTATCATGACTTAATCATTTCAGCGACCAAGCAACGAAATCATCACCAACAGCCAGCGGTGGGCAACTAACAATAACCCATAGAGGTTCCACATGCTCGCATTCAAACATTAAGTGCACAGCAGATTGTGACTGTTGTCTACATAGATGACATGAAGTATCAACATCCATCCTCCGTGAATCCATGATAAAAGAGCTATCATAGTTGGCAGCTCGCCATGTATGCATCGGCACATAAAACTATGAATTTTTTGAGGGACCTTCAAATCCCAGACCTTACCCCATGCGGTGAACAAAGTTGGCACCCCTTCTTGTGTCGTATTCAACATGCGATAACCATGTCTAACGGAATACTGACCTTTAATGTCGCCCCTCTAGCACCACGCATCATCACATTCGGTAGTAATTGGTAGCTTTACTATCAGCTCAATATCACGTGCTTCAAATATTGTGTTTAAAACATTAAGGTCTGAGTCCTTGGAAACATCATTAATAAGTGTGCTCACCTTCATGTTACGATACAAATCCATACAAAGGGTCCGAACATAAGGGTCTTCTTGATTAGGAAGCCATAGATGCTTCCAAATAAAAGTTGCAACACCATTTCCCACCCTTCAAAAACAACCCATGCGAAGTATTTCTTGCCCTGCCGAAATAGAATTCCAATAGTAGCTTGGATTTGCACCGATCTTTGCATCTAGAAAATCAGCATACGGGTAATATATTGCCTTAAATAACTCAACAGCAAGAGAGGTAGGATTAGTTAATAAGCGCCAACCTTGCTTTGCAAGAAGAGCAACGTTGAACTTATTAAGATTTTTAAATCTAAGTCCTTCTTCAGACTTCGACTTGCACATTCGTTTCTATGCCATCCACCGGCCTCACTGCCACGAACACCCCACCAATATTGATTCATAATTCTTTCAATGTGGTCACAGAAATTTGCAGGAAGATAGTAGATACTCATGGTGTATGTCGGTAGGGCCTGAGCAACGCTTTTTAGTAACACTTCTTTACTCGCACGGGATAGAATCTTTTTATTCTAACCACGCGATGCCTCAATTTAGTTTCCAGATATGAGAAGATTTCACGCTTGTTCCGGCCTATTCCCATGGGCAATCCCAGATAACTACCAAGATTATTTGCAGTTGTAACATTAAGAACCGAAGTGACAGCAGTCCTCACACCACCACTGGTATTGCTACTGAAAATTATTAACGACTTGTTATAATTCACTGACTAATCGGACATGGATTCATAAACAGCAAGACAATCCTTAACAGCTTCAGCCTCAAGAGTAGATGCCTTAAAAAATATGAGGCTTTCGTCGACGAAAAAAAGATGAGAGATCCCCGGCGCACCACGAACAACCACACACAGAGATATACGCTGAGTATGGACAGTAGTAGTAATAAGATGTTCCAAACCCTCCACGCACAAGATGAATAAATAAGGGGACAATGGGTCCCCCTGCCTCAAACCACGTGATGGAACAATATAATCTGTTAAAAAACCATTCAGTACATTGTATCGTACAGTTGTTACACATCTCATAATCAAATCAATCAACAGTTGATCAAACCCCAATCAGCTCATCATCAAACTCAAAAAGTCTCACTCCATCTTGTCATAGGCTTTGGCCATATCTAGCTTTAAAGTGCACCAGCCCATTACTCCATCCCTTTTCGTATTTAGATAGTGCACCACTTCCAATGCAACAAGGACGCTATCAGTAATTAAACGCCCGGGGATAAAAGCACTATGGAGAGCCTATTTGCTAGCATTTTGACAAGATTTTATATGTGACGTTGCATAGCGCAATGGGGCGTAAATCACTCATTTTATTAGGACTTGATTTCTTCAGGATTAGGGTAATATAGATGTCATTGAAACCCGCCGGCCAAGTCTGAATATCAGCGCAGTCCAAAACAAAACGAGTCACATCTTCACCAATCTCGCTCCATAAATGCCGAAAGAATGCGGGACTGAACCCATCCGGACCGGGAGACTTATCAAGAGCCCTTGAGAAAAGAGCGTCGTTTACATCATCCGTGGAGAAAGGACGAAGTAAAGCTTGATTATCCATATCAGTAATCCTCGGTTGCAAATTATCCAGCGACGAGCTAGAATGAACCCCACCAGTAGAGAAAATCGTAGTGTAATATCGCATAGCCAAATCCACTAAGGCTTGCCCTTCGACCCAATTGTCAGCCTCATCTTTGAGCCGTAAGATTGTATTTTTCCTTCCTCGCGCCGAAGCATAGAAATGGAACAATTAAGTTTTTCTATCGCCTTTCAATAGCAAAAAATGTTTCTCACGATGACGCTAAATATCGCTTTACTAATCATACAACATGTTCAACTCGTCGTTCAGTTCACGAAACTGAGTTAAACTCATATTATCTCTTCGTTCTCTCAGCTCATTTAGTCGGACATGAATGCGACTAATAACTCTGTCAATTTGTTTAATTAAATTGCCGCCCACATTTTCAGTGAAGTTCCACAGAATTCCAGCCGGGTTGGCAACACCTCATTAGCAGATTCAGTCCAAGATCGAATTACCACGTCTTTGCATCCCGAATCTTATAACCATGAGTTCTCAAACAAAAAGCGGTGTCTCTGCCTTCCCATACGTGAACTCTCCACCTCCACAAAAATAGCAGTATGGTCAGATGTAACAACATCTAAATTACATACCTCGGCATGGACAAACATGGACCTCCATTCTACTCCCGCAACGGCCATATCTAGTCGTTCTTCGATCCAAATCGCTGTACCCTTTCCACGCTCCCAAGTGAACTGCCTTCCATTGATTCCAAGGTCAAACAGTTGACAGTCATCTAAGGCCCGGTTAAAACCATCTAAAAGAGTCAGCGGATGAGGGTGCTACCCTGGTTTTTCCCCTAGGGATGCCAAATCATTAAAATCACCTGCCACAAGCCATGGGAGGTCCAACTCAATTATCATGAAGTGATCTCAAATCCCATGACTGCTGTCTTTATTCCCTTCCGGGAAACCATAAAATCCCGTCAACCACTAAGCATTGTTGCCAAGCAACCTTAACCGAACATCGATGTGATTCTTTGAAAATCTAATTAGGTGAGCTACATCCTTATCCCTCCAGAACAACGCTAAACCACCTCCAACTCCCCCTCCATCCTCATAAAATAAACCATCAAACTGCAGTTTACGTTTATAGTTTTTTTGCATGTTCTTGACGAACTTTCATTTCCATAAGAAATATGAACATCGGCTTTGTCTTGGCCCCTAAAGCCAAGATTTCCCGAGCTGTGCATGGATTGTCAAGTCCATGACAGTTCCAACATAACGTACTCATTGACCTAGGTGGGACTAGGCAACACCAGTACCCGCTAAATGCAAGTTTTTTGACCCCTTATCAAGTTCCATGGAATCTGCCACATCAATTGCATTATCCTTAGACACACGACGACGTTTCTGCTCAAGGACCGTAATTTCAGATTTGGAATATTGAGTAACCGTGTTCTATTTTGACGAATCCCTAGAAGATCCATCCGCCATATTTAATGCAATCTTTTCATGCAAAAAACGCGTCCCACACCCATGCACAGTTAAAGCAAAGAAATCAGCATTCGAATCAGCAATATTTTTTCCTTTTTTATCATACTCATCCGCATTCCCCGGAGAAACCCACTGATTCCGCTCGAGGGTAGTCTCCGGCGCTATCCATTTTTTGCCGGCTGACAGAGTACCTCGACGATTACCTACCCGAAGCTCAGGACCAAAGGGTTCCACAGCTAACGGATCACCCCCTCTGGCCACTTTGCGGCAGAAATGATCACCATGTCCAAACACACCACAAGCAAAACAAAAAGTGGGTAGGCGCTCATACCGAAAATCAACACGAAACCATTCGCCATTGTCTTTCTTCATTTTCATTCCTTTCTTAAGGGGCTTAGTAACATCAATCTCCACCCGTATTTCAAAAAAAAAAACAATGTTTCTCCCAAAAGAGGTAAGGTGAAAGTCTAGAGGGGGGGTGAATAGACTTTCAAACTTTTTCGCACAGGACAACAATTGCTAAGCCAGAGATAAACCAAAACTCTTAACTAGATTGTTAGAGTATGGTGCACAGCGGAATTAAATAAAGATAAAGTGTGTGTGAGATTGTGTGAGCAATATATCTCGTGTAGAGCAATTATGTAAAGAGCAGTAAGTAAAGAAAGCAGTAAAGACCACAAGACAATTATAGTGGTTCGCGAGGTGGTGTAACCCTCCTACTCCACTTGCTCTTATCTCCAAGAGCAATTCAGTATACCTACCACTTCTTGGTTCCAAGATACAATGAATTTTCGTGATCTAGTGCTTTGATTACAAAGCCCGCACTAATCACGCCCAGTGACACCACACTACTGCTTCGGGTTTCACGTCGCCGCGCTACTATCCCAGGATTTCATGACTCCGCGTTACTTTCCCCCTGTCTTCCACACTCCGGTAGAAACGTATCCTGTGATCTAGGGCTTTGATCACAAAGCCCGCACTAATCACGCCCAGTGCCTCCGACACTGCTGCTTCGGATCTCACAGCTCCGTGTGACAATCCAAGATTTCACATCTCCGTGCTACTTTCCTCCCTTCTCTTGTTTTGCTCCAAAACAAGTGTTGTCTTGCTTCTAACTTCGAGACTCTGTAGTTGAATTTCAATGATGCGCAGGTCTCTTTGATTAAGATAAACACTCTTGAATGATTTCTCTTGATAACTCTGAGTGTTTTCTCTCTTTGAGTGTATCAAGTAAAGCACTTGATTTCTATGCTCTGTTTTGCTCTGTTTAAGAACTCTCTGAATATTTTCTTTGAAGCTCTCTGAGTTCTTTTTCTTTTCTCACTTCTCACTTGAAGATTTTTGGTATGCTCTGTACCAAATGAGATTTTTGCTCTATTGCTCTTTTAGCTCTTTTTTTCGTATGTTCCCCTTGCATCTTCAAGTCTTCATATCTTAATCATTTTATAGCTGGTAATGAGGATCTGCCCGTTGGAAAAGAGACGATCTCATTTTTGAAATATTGTATCTTTTGTCAGAGATCTTATCTTATCTTCTGCAAAGATGTCAGAAAGGATAAGCTAGCCGTTTGAGAGCTTGAACTTCATACAAATGGTTTCCCAAACTTCATATGATATTCCTCCGGTTTTACGTTGAGTGGAAATATCTGGGTGTAGAACGGCTTCTCTGATTAGCTCTGAAGTGGTCCTTGTATATTTGGGATTTAAAAATATTCTTCAATTTAATCACATACTAGCGCCCAACTTCATCAGATTTAATTAAAAATATTCCACTTGTAATTGGCGCCCAACTTCATCAGATTTAATTAAATTTGGCTTCTCAAATTTTACCTTGTAAAATTATTGATAGTGAGTTTCAAACTTAAGCCATTTCACATAACATATCAAGCATCTTCCACTTCATCCATACAGCTTATTGGTTATATCTCCAATCATATTTGATGTACTCCTTTCTTTCCATAGATGCTTGATCTCCAAGTCATATTCATGCAATCTTCCAATCTTAATTTTCTTTCACGAAAATTCTTTTGGGATATTTCTTTGAGTAGTAGAGACGTGATTTCATATCATTCACCTTCTTCTTCAATTTGTCATTTTCACCAGACAAATTCTTGATTTTAGGCTTTATATCTTCTTCTTCTATTTTCATACATCTTCCTATGTTTTTCTCCTTTCTAATTTAAATAATTTCCTGATCATGGTCTAAGACTCTACTAGACCTATGAAATAAAATTGGGGGATCTACAAATACATATTTGGCATATCAAAACCATTACACTTTATTCCTAACAATTTCCCCCCTTTTGATAATGCCAAAACCTATACTCAGTCATTTGCTTTAAGTCTTTGAAAAATAATCCTTTTGCTCAATTTTATTTGACAAAGCCAAGATGAGTTTAACAAATGGTTTTCGAGACACAATCAAAAGAAAACTTGTGAATTAATTTTTAGACAAGCTCCTAAACGCATCTTGAATTAATTTATTTTTGATCATCATCTTTTTTTTTTTAACTTTTATGTGCATTTTGACATTTCTTGTCTTTTTAATTCACGAAGGTCTAATTACATCAAACAAATAAAATATTAAATTCAAAATAGACCATGGGAAATTATTATTGAGATATTTCGAATTTATAGAGAAAAACGCAACAGAGGTTCGAAAATAGCAGAATCATCAGCTTAAGAGATTTTTCAGATTACCTTCTGGGTTTCTTCTAACCATAGTCTTTCTTCAAAATTTCCTTGACATGTTCTCTGAGCTTGAAGAAATCATCTTTGAACTTCGCATTCTGAAATCTCTTTGTAACTTACCCGGATATGTAATATCCAAAAGCTTCTTTGATATTATTGCCTTGAAGAACTCCAGCTTCCCACCATAAGACACATTCTTCGAAGCTTCTTTCTTCTCCAAGATTCATGCCCATATTTCCAGTGAAATCTCTTAGTTCATACCACATCTCGGTTCTTTTCCGTTTGCCTTCTTCATCTTTATTCTTGTCCGAGATCCATTGGGCTTGATCGGCTGCAGGCAGTTTTTTTATCATTCTTGGTAGATTTTCCTTAGTCCATATTGTTGTCTGAGTGGCGGTACCTTTAGACCATTCAAACCAGCCATGAGTTTCAGCAACTTTCGATGTACTCGTACCAAGACTAGGATTCGCGAACTGAGCAAAACCAATCTGAGATGGTCTTTGTGAGGATGGTCCTGTAACACCCCGTGTTACGGCCTTCAATCCCGGATTAATTATTTAATTAATCCCGTTAATAATAATTAAATATGATTTAATTTGGTAAGGTTTCCCTTTAATTAATTAATAAGGTCCACCATGAACCATGGACCCTTATCCCTAAAACTAGTCGTTAGTCCTATAAGGAATGGAATTAGCAAACCCATAGTATTTAGACCCCAATTATGACTCTTAGGAATATATATATATATATATATATATATATATATATATATATATATATATATATATATATATATATATATATATATATATATATATATATATATATATATATATATAGGATCATAGGAGGCACCTAAATCTTACACCACAATAACCTCTCACCACACATGGAGCACCAAGAATTCCCCTAGGAGAAATCAAGAACGAAGAAAGACTTAGAGAAAGATCCTTCATAGCCAAGGAAATTAATTAAGGCTAAGAGGTAACCCATGTCTCAACAAAACCTATTTTCATAGCTATGATTCCCCTCTTAGGATTTCCCCCATATTCTTGTGTGTTGATGATTCGTTATAATGATCTTGATAATTGTTGTTATGATTCCATGGGTAATCTTGATGATAAGAAGTTCTTGATGATTATATGGTGTTCTTGATGTTCTTGATGATTATATGAAGTTCTTGATGTTTATATGATATTCCTACCGAATCTTGATATTAGAAGATGAATTGTGTTCTTGTTGATTTAAAAATAATTAGAACCCTAGGTTATATCGTGGAATTCGTATGGTATTATTCTTAGTAGATTGCGTGGGAATTTGTATGTTTGGGTGTTGATTATGTTTAGAAAAGCATGATAGGTTATGTGCGGTATGTTTCTTGATTTTGATCTGTTAATTGTCTACGTGTGTTATCAATTGCGTTTGAAAGTGTCTAAGCATGGTTTCGGGTTCCACAAAGGTTCCCGTGGTGTTTTTGGTGAAAAAGAGTCAGTGGGGGGTAGGGGACCTGCCACCTACCCGCGGCCTAGTTGGGCAACGCCGGCAGCGGGGAGCCGGTGGGCGGGCAGCTACCCGCCGGGCACCCGCTGCCCGGAGTCACGCCACCGGTGGGTAAACCCTCACCCACCGGCTACCCGCTGGAAAATACCCTACCTCGGGTTTCCGGCTTCCCCGTTTGATGTTCCCCCGACCCCCGTGGCATCCCAATGGACTCCGTCTATCGTGCCTATGTCTAGTTTGATATTTCGGGTACCGTTCGTAGGTTGTATGAGTCTTATATATTGCATGCTAGTTGAATTGGTATCCCGTTGACCTAGGTGAAAGGAGTATGAACCCCTTAGGATTATTCTTAGTATGTGAAGGATCACGCATAGGTTTTCTTATATGTTTTCTCCCCCTTCCCAATGTGTTAATGTGGGTTGCATGTGCTTGCTATGTGTTATGCGTGCATGATACCCCAATTTGGTTGCGATCAAATTGGTTATACGGGCAGTTGGATGGGTTGAGAACCATACTGACTGTTAACCAGGCCGGTTGTGATCGGTCAGGTATATAAATATTATATAGGGCTGTGGTCCACCGTTTGGTTGCGATCAAACGTTTCTACATGAGCTGCGGTTCATATTTCCTGGCTGCGGTCAGATGACATACTCTTGGGTTGCGGTCCACTGTTTGGTTGCGATCAAACTAAGATGAGCTGCGGTTCATCGGTCGGTTGCGATCGACCCCTCCGTGTTGCGATACGGGGCAGGGTGTTGCGGGGCCGTGTCAGAGCTATATGCGCTGACCCTCATGTATGGGCATGCGATTGGTCCTGTGGTGCCAACAAAGTGTGCTATGTGATGAGATATGGATGAGTCGTTGTTATGAGTGTCTTGGGATGTGACTTTGGGATTTGTGCCGAGAATCGTACATGTTGGGTTATGGATATTAACTGTGCTTATCTTTATCTGCCTTGCCTGTTTCCCTATGATTATGAATTGTATATGCTTGATTATGATCGTTGTCTGTGCTAAGCTCTATCTGTTGAGTCTATTCCCTGTTTTGAAAGCTAGAGTCTCTTAGGATATATCTTCATGCTTCGAAATGGTTTTCGTATAACTACGTATATATCTATATGTATTGTATTTCAACGCGTTGGAGTGGGTTACCAGAATCTCTCACTGAACAGATATGTTTGGCTTTCAAGCACAGAGGAGTAGACACTGGAGCGCGCTAGAGTCTTGGAGCGTAGTAATAGATAGTTCCTTTCGGCCTACGCGCCATGCTTATGCATTTACATTATTGAGGATATTAGTTAGTTAGCCTGTGCACCTGAGTTCCCTAGCTCAGGTGTTGCATAGCACCCCGTACTCTTTATATTATGTTTTGTGATTTAATGAGAATTTACCTTTATTATATAAGCTTCAAAAGTTTAAAAATTTCGGGGTGTTACAGTTGGTATCAGAGCCTAAGTTTGACCCTAGGATAAGACTCTTAAGACCGGACTTTAGGACATTAGGCTTGAACTCTAGGTATTTAGGAACAAAGGACTCAGGAATCTTAGGACGCGCGGTGAGATTGTGAAACCTGCCTACCATCACATAAACTCCCCTCACTTTATCCCTCACTAATTTAAAGAACTCCTATTCGCTTACCACACCAAGGTAAGGGTGCAACTCATCAACGCATCGTTACAATAAATATTGGCCCTGAAAACCAGCAGCATGGCGCCAACAAGAAGTCAGCCAAGGATCCCACACTCCTAGAAGAATGGATCCGAACCTTCAACAAAATCCTCGGGCTAGTGGAATGCCCAGAGGAACGCAGCGTAGAGATAACCTCATTCTACTTCAAGACACGAGGCTGATCTTTGATAAATCCACGAAGAACCCACTTATGGGCAACAACCGGGGGTTCAACTGGGAATGCTTAGGGGCACGGCTACGAGGACGATTCCACCCCGCACCCATAAGGGAAACCATGTACGAGGAAAGTGTCCACCTAAAAACAAGGAATGACCATTGTCAGGGAATACCACGAACAATTCCTCCAGCTGGCTCGTTTCGCGCCTAGATTAGATCCTACAGAGACAACCAAGATAAAGAAGTCTATGACAAACCACAAACTACAAAACCCAGAAGGCCCTAATTGTAAGCAAACCCCGAACCCCTAACGAAGCCTACACCAGTGCTGCCGACCTCTATCAAATCCAACTTCTACAACGGGAAATTCAGGAACAAACCCAAAGGAAGGAGTAACGGAAGTGGGGGACCACCTGTAAAAGGGACTGGAAATGCCAATTAAATGCAAGGATGTAAAGTAACGCATAAATAACATCCTTCCTCAACCTTTAGTGCGAATTGTCGAAAAGGCCTCGGCATGGCAAGAAGAGGCAACAGACGCATGGGAAGTATCATACAACTAAAACCTCCCTGCAATAAAGGTCTTACCTTGGAACAAGGACCTTGATGGTTTTAAAGCACCGTAAGAAGTGCATGTGACACATAAAATCGCCAAAACACCATGCGACGTCGAGGATAGTCAATCAAATGCATTCCAAGAAAGAGAAATGCATCACCAAGAACTTGTTCACCAAAGGATTGAATAAAGAGTGAACGACAAGCGGAACTCTAAGAAAAACCAAGAAGGCTTATCATTAATCAAGCAAGGAAAAGACAAAGTCGGCTTATAACCAACTACCCAGTGAAGATGACGAGGTTGCTAATTGGAAACCGGACCCAACCTACTGAGCGGAAAGAACATACGAGAGTCTTGACTCATCTAGAACTCGTGCTTGAGGATCAATAACGCTGTACGATGGGACATCCTATGTATTCGAACCCCCTTGTTGTGCACCTGGGCATGGGGCTTGTCGGGACTTGAATCTGTGCATTCTTGGGATTTTTCCCGAAGGAATTCACTCTTCCTAGTCACCTTCCTGCGGGTCCCCAACGGGGCCTTGATGGGACCCTAACGGGTCCTTGACTGGACCTTGGCGGGACCTCGACGGGTCCCTGACAGGAGCTTGGCAGGCGGACGACCGCCCACCTCGCGCCCACTGGTACAACGTGCTGATTTCTTAACTCCTCGTTTTATTGATTCGTGGCGCGCTTGTGTGCCTCGGTTGATGAACACAAGTCTTGGGTAAAGAACCATGGGTTGCCCAAACATGGTGTCCTCGGTAAAAGATCTTGACACGCGAAACACCGTCAGAAAAGCATAACCAATTGCATTACACGTGGAGTTGAAGTTGGACTCTACAATGCAACCGACTAGGGATGATT
The DNA here is from genome assembly GCF_001879475.1 of Ipomoea nil. Classification (NCBI taxonomy): domain Eukaryota; kingdom Viridiplantae; phylum Streptophyta; class Magnoliopsida; order Solanales; family Convolvulaceae; genus Ipomoea; species Ipomoea nil. The sequence goes on from NW_017617183.1 coordinate 680,422, forward strand.
GGCGTGATGGATTGTGCAAACCAAGGAGGCGAGTTGGGAACTCGTGCTAGGGACTCACAAAGGCCTTAAAAGCCAAAATGCTAAGGATGGACCGGGACCCCTTCAAACCATGGATATCATTCAAGCAAATCAGAGGGCTCCTTACAAGTTGTATGAAATCAAGAATGACGTAGTCCGTGGTGCTAGGCAAAAAGTAAAAGAGCAAATTTGTGCCAAGGCCTCAAGGGTTATTAAGGACCCACAAGGAAATGAGATGACTCGTAAAGTCACCGAGTCATTCCGCAACGAGATTAGGAAACCAGCTGCGCTTCAAGAAGAAAAAGAGCATGCAAGGGCACCTTCATCATTAAAAGTAACACAAAAGGGGCACAACAAGCCGAACCTCGGGGAAGACATGAAGTCTTACTAAGAATTTCATTCACTAAAGAGGAGATGAAATTCAATAAGAAGAGAAAGTCAACCCAAAGTTTATCGACTCCCAAGAGACTTTGGGAAGAATTTGGGAAGTGTGCCCTAAGGGATTGGCTTGGTTGACCAAACTTGGTATAGACCTTGGACGCATTAAAGAAGTAAGTGTTAAATCATCACGGGAGATGCCCTCAAGATAGGAGAGAAGGATGAAACTTTAGCCTGGGAAGCAAGGTCTAACAAGGATCTTAAAGTCAAGCAAGTGCCAACACCAAGGAAAAAGGATCATCAGTTCGTCAATACGACGTGATCAAAGCATCAAACCAGAATAGTCACTTAAGATCGAGAACCCTTAACCCATCCTAGCGAAATTCCTTTCCCTCCTCGGAAAATCGGCCCCCTCCTTATTTCAAAACCCTTTCTACCCTTCAAACCACATTCTTGATTCCCTATTTTAACGATTCCATACAAGGTGGCAACCTCACACCCTAAGTTGCAACCTTGAAAACTTTGATCCTAATTCCTAAATTCACTTTGTCCTCAGGTTTGAAACCCACTCTCTTAGCCCTTTAAACCTAATCGTTCCCAAAAAACCCAGCACACATAGACATACAATTATACACTTTCCCCGTAGAATACTTTCTCTATAGAACCACCGCACTACTTTTGACTCGTTACCCCAGCAATGATTTCTAAGCTTCGGGGACGAAGCTTCTCGTAAGGGGGAGAGAGTGTAACACCCCGTGTTACGGCCTTCAATCCCGGATTAATTATTTAATTAATCCTGTTAATAATAATTAAATATGATTTAATTCGGTAAGGTTTCCCTTTAATTAATTAATAAGGTCCACAATGAACCATGGACCCTTATCCCTAAAACAAGTCCTTAGTCCTTTAAGGAATGGAATTAGCAAACCCATAGTATTTAGACCCAAATTATGACTCTTAGGAATATATATATATATAGGATCATAGGAGGCACCTAAATCTTACAACACAATAACCTCTCACCACACAAGGAGCTCCAAGAATTCCCCTAGGAAAAATCAAGAAAGAAGAAAGACTTAGAGAAAGATCCTTCATAGCTAAGGAAATTAATTAAGGCTAAGAGGTAACCCATGTCTCAACAAAACCTATTTTCATAGCTATGATTCCCCTCTTAGGATTTCCCCATATTCTTGTGTGTTGATGATTCGTTATAATGATCTTGATAATTGGTGTTATGATTCCATGGGTAATCTTGATGATAAGAGGTTCTTGATGATTATATGGTGTTCTTGATGTTCTTGATGATTATATGATGATCTTGATGTTTATATGATATTCCTACCGAATCTTGATATTAGAAGATGAATTGTGTTCTTGTTGATTTAAAAATAATTAGAACCCTAGGTTATATCGTGGAATTCGTATGGTATTATTCTTAGTAGATTGGGTGGGAATTTGTATGTTTGGGTGTTGATTATGTTTAGAAAAGCATGATAGGTTATGTGCCGTATGTTTCTTGATTTTGATCCGTTAACTGTCTACGTCTGTTATCAATTGCGTTTGAAAGTGTCTAAGCATGATTTCGGGTTCCACAAAGGTTCCCGGGGCGTTTTTGGTGAAAAAGAGTCAGTGGGGGGTAGGTGGGGGTAGGGGACCCGCCACCTACCCGCGGCCTAGTTGGGCAACGCCGGCAGCGGGCAGCTGCCCGCCGGGCACCCGCTGCCCGGAGTCACGCCACCGGCGGGCAGCCGGCGGGTGAACCCTCACCCACTGGCTACCCGTTGGAAAATACCCTACCTCGGGTTTCCAGCTTCCCTGTTTGATGTTCCCCCGACCCCCGTGGTGTCCCAATGGACTCCGTCTATCGTGCCTATGTCTAGTTTGATATTTCGGGTACCGTTCGTAGGTTGTATGAGTCTTATATATTGCATGTAACACCCCCCAAAAACAAGACTACTTAAAACAAGTCTTAACACCTGCAGATCAAGCACAAAACTAGCACAGCGGAAGATAAAAGATAACTGGATAAAGGGAATCCAAAACGGGGGTGTTATGCCACGTATACCACACTAGGTATACGCTACGGCGACAATCTGCAAGTGTAACACTATCCCAAAAAAAAAAGAAACTTGAACAATCTAAAGACATTGGCACACAGGCCTCAACAACACTGTCTAAAGATACAGGTGCTAAGCTACCGGCTCTAGACATCGCGCTCGACTACGCATCACCTGAAGATACAAAGATAAACATCGAGGCGACGCCCCGCCTGTCAGCGAAAGATCCTGGTAACCCACCAATACCGTTAAGTATCATAAATAGGTAGATATATAATATGAAAACCATTTTCGAAACGGAATACATATATATAAGTCAAAAGCCAAGATCAAAAGGCAACACAAGACTCACCACTCACAAGGACAAAACCGGGACACATCCCAAACCACAAAGGTTAACCACACACAAGGATAAAGACTCACCGAACGGCAAAACATGCCAAAACACCACACCACAAGCCTCCGTGACTACACACGTCACGAGAGAAGAGAACTCACCACAACAACGGCTTCACAAGCCCTCGTGACATCACCCATCACGAGTTGATATGCCTTCCTTATGCCCTGTTCCAACCTTTTGGCTACCCCCCAACCTTGTACCTTCAAGGTGGCACCAACCATTTACCTCCAGAAAGCCCCTGTACAGCCCAAGTCCAACCTTATTCCTCCAGGACCGTCGTCCCCCACCTATAACCACCAAAGAAAACCCACCAATTCACGGCAACACATGCCCGGATAACACAATGTTATCCCCCAAACACGTGGACTCAGCCACAACTCCATGAAATCACGTCACGGCCACCACGAGGACCGCTGCAATACCTTGGTGACTAGCGTCCCAAACCACTAATCGTGCAATCCAAGGTAAAGCCACACACGCACCACCACTCACACGAAACAAGCAACAAATTGCAAAAGAAGGTATGAAACATACTCAATCAAGAGACAGGTCACCAACCCATCCGACAACAACAACGCTAGCATTAAGATAATAACTGGCAAGCCTCAACAACGAGGAAACTCAAGATAGTTCCGAGGAACACACAAGACACCGCACGGTTCAACGAAACACAATGTTGAACACTTAGCACGATACACAACACCAAAGATCCTACATGGATACCTACCATAAAGCTCTAGACCTACGAAACATCAAGAAGACGCTCAAATAGTTCCACAAAAAGAACAAACGGGAGGCCAAAAGATCAAAGACCAAGACAAACAAAACACGGGGAACAAATCCCATCTCAACTCCAACGTGTTCCCCGCGGGTGACCCACGGGTAGTGCCCCACCCGTGGTCCCGCCCGCGGGTACAACACCCACAAGGCATACGTTCCCGCGGGTGGTGCCCCGCCCCGGGGTACGTCCCTGTACCACAAACAAATCCTTCGGGGATTTTCTCCTCCAAACACAATTCAAGTCCAAAACATGCCAAATCTCACCAAGCACAACAAAATGACTTGAAACCAAGGAAAATGCCAAGCAATGGCACAAAGGAAACCTAAATACAAGCTCTACATATGCAATTTCACAAGATAAATGCATAAACTCTCACATTTCATAACAAAACACATATAGAAGCCAAGAAATCATATATAGGTAAGAAAAATAGGTTTTGTAGAGCATGGGTTACCTCTTGAAGACCAAAAGACTCTTCTTACACCACAACAAGCTCTCCACTAAGCTCACTAGCCAAACCACTTCAAGATCAAACCAAAAGATCATAAAGATCCAACCTTTAAGAAAAGACAACTAAGATGGAACCAAAAAGACTAGACAAGCCTTAGATCTTACCCTTCTAAGATGCCAAAATAGAGGAAAGATTGAATCTTGGAAGCAAAACTTGGAATCTTGACAAAGGCTTCTTTTGGCTTGAAGAACAAGCTACTCTTGTTTTCTAGAGAGAAGGTATAGATATTTTCTAGGAAATGTAAGGGAATGAAATGAAAGAAGTCTTCTAGGTTTAGGTTACAAAACTAGCTCTTGGTGAAAAGACAAGGATACCTTACTAATTCTTAGAAAGTGTAAGGAACAAGGGATCTCCTCTCAAAGCACAAGGTACAACACCACTTAAAGATTGACTAGTCAAATACTAGTCCTTGAGTATCAAAAATCAGGATTTTAGGAATCAATTCCAAAAGAAATAGAACTAATTACTCAATTAATTCATGGTTTGGAGTGTGGATTTTTGGGGTGTCACATCCTCTCCCCCTTCGAAGAAGTTTCGTCCCCGAAACTTGGGTACAACGAATTAAGAACGAAAGGTAACAAGGAAACAAAATTGTGACAAGAAGTCCAAGAATATCCCTTTTGGTCAAAAACTCCAAAAGTTCTCACAAGGTTCCAAGACAAAGAGAAAGACAGATAAACATCGAGGCGACGCCCGGTCAGCGAAAGATCCTGGTAACCCACCAATACCGTTAAGTATCATAAATAGGTAGATATATAATATGAAAACCATTTTCGAAACGGAATACATATATATAAGTCAAAAGCCAAGATCAAAAGGCAACACAAGACTCACCACTCACAAGGACAAAACCGGGAACACATCCCAAACCACAAAGGTTAACCACACACAAGGATAAAGACTCACCGAACGGCAAAACATGCCAAAACACCACACCACAAGCCTCCGTGACTACACACGTCACGAGAGAAGAGAACTCACCACAACAACGGCTTCACAAGCCCTCGTGACATCACCCATCACGAGTTGATATGCCTTCCTTATGCCCTGTTCCAACCTTTTGGCTACCCCCAACCTTGTACCTTCGGTGCCAACCATTACCTCCAGAAAGCCCCTGTACAGCCAAGTCCAACCTTATTCCTCCAGGACCGTCGTCCCCCACCTATAACCACCAAAGAAAACCCACCAATTCACGGCAACACATGCCCGGATAACACAATGTTATCCCCCAAACACGTGGACTCAGCCACAACTCCATGAAATCACGTCACGGCCACCACGAGGACCGCTGCAATACCTTGGTGACTAGCGTCCCAAACCACTAATCGTGCAATCCAGGTAAAGCCACACACGCACCACCACTCACACGAAACAAGCAACAAATTGCAAAAGAAGGTATGAAACATACTCAATCAAGAGACAGGTCACCACCCATCGACAACAACAACGCTAGCATTAAGATAATAACTGGCAAGCTCAACAACGAGGAAACTCAAGATAGTTCCGAGGAACACACAAGACACCGCACGGTTCAACGAAACACAATGTTGAACACTTAGCACGATACACAACACCAAAGATCCTACATGGATACCTACCATAAAGCTCTAGACCTACGAAACATCAAGAAGACGCTCAAATAGTTCCACAAAAGAACAACGGGAGGCCAAAAGATCAAAGACCAAGACAAACAAAACACGGGGAACAAATCCCATCTCAACTCCAACGTGTTCCCCGCGGGTGGACCCACGGGTAGTGCCCCACCCGTGGTCCCGCCCGCGGGTACAACACCCACAAGGCATACGTTCCCGCGGGTGGTGCCCCGCCCGCGGGTACGTCCCTGTACCACAACAAATCCCTTCGGGGATTTTCTCCTCCAAACACAAATTCAAGTCCAAAACATGCCAAATCTCACCAAGCACAACAAAATGACTTGAACCAAGGAAAATGCCAAGCAATGGCACAAAGGAAACCTAAATACAAGCTCTACATATGCAATTTCACAAGATAAATGCATAAACTCTCACATTTCATAACAAAACACATATAGAAGCCAAGAAATCATATATAGGTAAGAAAAATAGGTTTTGTAGAGCATGGGTTACCTCTTGAAGACCAAAAGACTCTTCTTACACCACAACAAGCTCTCCACTAAGCTCACTAGCCAAACCCACTTCAAGATCAAACCAAAAGATCATAAAGATCCAACCTTTAAGAAAAGACAACTAAGATGGAACCAAAAAGACTAGACAAGCTTAGATCTTACCCTTCTAGATGCCAAAATAGAGGAAAGATTGAATCTTGGAAGCAAAACTTGGAATCTTGACAAAGGCTTCTTTTGGCTTGAAGAACAAGCTACTCTTGTTTTCTAGAGAGAAGGTATAGATATTTTCTAGGAAATGTAAGGGAATGAAATGAAGAAGTCTTCTAGGTTTAGGTTACAAAACTAGCTCTTGGTGAAAAGACAAGGATACCCTTACTAATTCTTAGAAAGTGTAAGGAACAAGGGATCTCCTCTCAAAGCACAAGGTACAACACCACTTAAAGATTGACTAGTCAAATACTAGTCCTTGAGTATCAAAAATCAGGATTTTAGGAATCAATTCCTCAAAAGAAATAGAACTAATTACTCAATTAATTCATGGTTTGGAGTGTGGATTTTTGGGGTGTCACATCCTCTCCCCCTTCGAAGAAGTTTCGTCCCCGAAACTTGGGTACAACGAATTAAGAACGAAAGGTAACAAGGAAACAAAATTGTGACAAGAAGTCCAAGAATATCCCTTTTGGTCAAAAACTCCAAAAGTTCTCACAAGGTTCCAAGACAAAGAGAAAGACATTACGAATTCAAGGATAGACAAGAGGTCAACAAACGGATAGATTGGCATCAAGAACTCTAACCTCAACACAACAACCAACTTCTAGACAACAACCAAGAACTAAACAACTAACCCAAACACCAACTAACACACTAGCTAAACAACAAGGCCCCAACCAAAGCAAGAAAGCACACAAAGCACACAACAACCAAACTCCAAGCTACAAAGGCTAAGAAACAACAAAGAAAGAAACGAACGGGGTTACCACAACACAACTAGAACTCTTCACTCTCCGACTCTTCGGCCTCTTCAGACTCTTCTTCTTCGGCTTCATCTCTGTGACTAGAACTAGCTTCAAACCGATCCAGCCTCTGATGCACTGTGTCAAACTGCGACCTCGCAAACGCAAAACCCTCGGCGATCAAACTGTTCTGCTGACGAAGCAAAGAGGCGACATCCTGCCCTCTCTTGGTGCGAACTTCTTCCCTTCTACGGCGTTCCTCACCGTCTGATTCACTTACTTCAGCGGTCTCCGGTGCTCCTTCTTCTTCTTCCTGATCTGTTTCCTCCTCAACTTCCTCGTCACCACCCAAACTCTGGACTGCAAGGCTCAACTTCCCGGCATGAATCTCAAGCTCAGCAGCAAACTCTGCTCTCTCAACAGGTGCTTTCTTAGCAACCTCTTCAAGCGTGATGTACTCACCACTATCCAACTGAAAAAGATTACAACTCCGGAGATTGGCGGTATCCAACACCATCTTTCCCACAGCCTTCGGGGGACAGCCATCCACACTAACACCTTTCCTAACCAAAATCCAACTTAACACCATGCCATACGGCAAACTCTTCCGATTGTGATCCCGGCAAAACACCATGTGTTGCATCATCAAAGCAGGAAGATTGAACTTAACCATATTCTTCAAACAGAAAGCAAAGGTACATTCCAACTTACCCAACAAACTGCTCTTGTTGTTGTTAGGCAACAAACAATCTGACACCAACATAACCAAGATCCTTTGTTCCGCAGACAACCACTTCTTTTCCGGCCTCGAAGCTTGAGTGAAACCACTCGTACGACCAAACAGATATCTCAAATAGTCACGGCACCCCATGGTATCCGTACTAATCCAAGAATGACCACTGTACTGTGCCACTCCAGAAGCAGACAAACTCAACAACTGGGCTAACCTCTTCTCAGACAACACAACCTTCACACCTCCCACCTTAGAGGTGATCTCAAGCCTTTCACCATCCTTCGTCGCAACCATGTGACAGTAAAACTCTTTCATCAAACTCGGGTAAGTCTCGGCCCTTATGGCGAGAAAACCATCTAACAAACCTTGAAACTTAAGCAAATCGAACAAGGAACTTGAAAAAGATTCCGGATCAAAAGCTTTACCTTCATGCACAATGTAGTGGGCATCCACCCATTCCGCTTTCCTAGCCAAACTTGACCTTCTAGGCATGGTGAAAGATGATCCAAAGCTCAACAAACAAAGCCCACAACTTCTTCTTCTTCTACCACACTCTCGCGGCTCTCTCTCTCTCTCTCGCGGCTCTCTCTCTTTCTCTCTCTCTCTCTCTCTCTCTCTCTCTCTCGAGCTATCTCTCTCTCTCTCTCTCTCTCTCTCTCTCTCTCGGCTGCTCCGCGACACGGCACAGCAGACGACGGCGGCGACGGGACGGCGAAGCTCCGGCGGCGGCGAACGGCGACGGGCAGGTGGCGCTGGGCGACGGGGTGGGGTGGCTTCGGGTTGCTCACGGGTAGGGAGAAGGAAAAAGATGAAGAGAATTTGGGGAAAGAAATTAGGGATTTGGGTGAGATTGGATAAAAAAATGATTAAATTTGGGGATTTTGAACAAAGTGGAATTTAAGGTTTAGAAAGAATTAAAATGGGTTAGGTTTCAAGAAAGATAATTGGCTCAAGTGGTTTAGAGGTTAGGTAGAAAAGAAATTGGCTAAGGTTTGAAACTCAAAGGTTATAAAGAAACATTAGGCTCAACTTTTAGGCTACACAAGAAAAGATTTTGGTAGGGATTTGCTATTTTCCAAATCAAAGAATACTTGGAAAATTTAGGAAAAAGCTCAAAAGGAGTTGGTGTAAGAACAACCAAATCCAAAGGTGAAAGAATTGGGCTAAGCACAAGATAACTCAAGGATAGATGGCTACCACAAACAAGATACCAACTAAAGAGAACACTTAGCAAGAAAAGAGTCTATACTAGGGAAACAAGCCAAGGATTGCCAAACAAAGACAACTGCGAAACACAAGATAACACCCAAGGCAACAAAGGACACCAAGACAACTACGAAACAAAAGATAGCACCCAAGGCAACAAACAACACAAAGCTCTCGGGGACACAAGGATAGGCTCAAAAACAAGGGTTACCTGCTAGCTCCTCCTCCACCAGACCCTCCGACTCCGCCTGCGAACGCGCCATCACAAAAACTCTCCCCGGCGGCCTAGCTCCAACAACTCCACGACTCGAACTCACTCCTGGTGCTCCTCCGGCTCCCGGGGGTGGCGGCAACACTCTCTGACCAACAAGATGAGGGCACTCCGTAACTCTATGACCAACAACCCCACAGCGAAAACACTTAAACGCCTGGCTAGAGCAAACTTGACCCGGATGCACCTTCCCACACTTGCGACAACCAACCGACTTAGCTTGAACTGGAGGCTCCATCCTAACTGGTCCTTGAGAAGAAGATGACACAACTCTAGCCGGAAAACTCGGTCGGGGCTTCTTGAAAGCAAAAGAACCACCACTCTCAACTCTCTTCCTAGCCAACTCAAGCGAACTCTTCTGAAGCTGCTGAACACGAAACAGATCCGCGGCACACAGATACGCATCCTTGAGGGAACTGGGTCTACTCACCGTCAACGATTTTCGTGCCTCATAATTCAGACCGGCAACGAAATGCTCAACTTTGGCAAGCTCTGTAGGCACCAACACCCCCGCGAAGCGTGCCAACTCTAGGAACTTCTTGTGGTACTCCACCACAGATAGGGGTCCTTGCTGCAGATGAAGGAACTCATCAAACACGGCGGCTCGCACATGCGCTGGGTAGAACCTTTCGCGCATTCTGTCCTTGAGCGCGGTCCAATCAAACCCAGGCTCTTCAAGAAAGGCCGGACTCTCGTGAACCCACCACAGATCAGCTTCTTGGCAGAAGTAGAACTTTGCCAGTTCTACTCTCCTCTCTTCGGGACAACCCACCACGGTAAAAATCTTATCAAACACCCGTAGCCACTCTTCAAGGACTACAGGGTCTTCTTCACCAGCAAAGGAAGGCGGCCGATGCCGTGACACAAGGGGACCCACATCACGGTGCCCAACAGGAAGCGGAGGCGGCGCAGCTTGATTATTATTCAACAGAGCTTCACTGAGAGACTGCATCGTCTGCGTCAACTGATAGAGATTCTGGGCGAGCTGCTCGTTGGTCGGGGTCTCTAGGGAGCGGGCGCGAGGACGAGGAGGCATCTCACTTCTGCTACAACAACAAGGTTACCACAAAGAGCAAGCAAGCAAACAAGGCAGAAAACAACACACATCTCACCGCGCAACCTAGAGTCCTAAGCCTAACAGTTAGCTCCTTAAGGTCGCTTAGAGGTCTCAAAACACACTTAAACACTTAGAAAGTCTAGACTCAACTCTTCCTAGGCTCTAAACCAAGGTTCAAACCTAGGCTCTGATACCAACTGTAACACCCCCCCAAAAACAAGACTACTTAACACGAGTCTTAACACCTGCAGATCAAGCACAAAACTAGCACAGCGGAAGATAAAAAGATAACTGGTTAAAAGGAATCCAAAACGGGGTGTTATGCCACGTATACCACACTAGGTATACGCTACGGCGACAATCTGCAGGTGTAACACTATCCCAAAAATAACCAAACTAGAACAATCTAAAGACATTGGCACACAGGCCTCAACAACACTGTCTAAAGATACAGGTGCTAAGCTACCGGCTCTAGACATCGTGCTCGACTACGCATCACCTGAAAGATACAAAGATAAACATCGGGGCGACGCCCGGTCAGCGAAAGATGCTGGTAACCCACCAATACCGTTAAGTATCATAAATAGGTAGATATATAATATGAAAACCATTTTCGAAATGGAATACATATATATAAGTCAAAAGCCAAGATCAAAAGACAACACAAGACTCACCACTCACAAGGACAAAACTGGGAACACATCCCAAACCACAAAGATTAAACACACACAAGGATAAAGACTCACCGAACGGCAACACATGCCAAAACACCACACCACAAGCCTCCGTGACTACACACGTCACGAGAGAAGAGAACTCACCATAACAACGGCTTCACAAGCCTTCGTGACATCACCCATCACGAGTTGATATGCCTCCCTTATCCCCTGTTCCAACCTTATGGCTACCCCCAACCTTATACCTTCGGTGCCAACCATTACCTCCAAAAAGCCCCTGTACAGCCAAGTCCAACCTTATTCCTCCGGGACCGTCGTCCCCCACCTATAACCACCAAAGAAAACCCACCAATTCACGGCAACACATGCCCGGATAACACAATGTTATCCCCCAAACACGTGGACTCAGCCACAACTCCATGAAATCACGTCATGGCCACCACGAGGACCACTGCAATACCTTGGTGACTAGCGTCCCATACCACTAATCGTGCATTCCAGGTAAAGCCACACACGCGCCACCACTCACACGAAACAAGCAACGGATTGCAAAAGAAGGTATGAAACATACTCAATCAAGAGACAGGTCACCACCCATCGACAACAACGACGCTAGCATTAAGATAATAACTGGCAAGCTCAACAACGAGGAAACTCAAGATAGTTCCGAGGAACACACAAGACACCGCACGGTTCAACGAAACACAATGTTGAACACTTAGCACGATACACAACACCAAAGATCCTACATGGATACCTACCATAAAGCTCTAGACCTACGAAACATCAAGAAGACGCTCAAATAGTTCCACAAAAGAACAACGGGAGGCCAAAAGATCAAAGACCAAGACAAACAAAACACGGGGAACAAATCCCATCTCAACTCCAACGTGTTCCCCGCGGGTGGACCCACGGGTAGTGCCCCACCCGTGGTCCCGCCCGCGGGTACAACACCCACAAGGCATACGTTCCCGCGGGTAGGCCGGCGGGTGGTGCCCCGCCCGCGGGTACGTCCCTGTACCACAACAAATCCCTTCGGGGATTTTCTCCTCCAAACACAAATTCTAGTCCAAAACATGCCAAATCTCACCAAGCACAACAAAATGACTTGAACCAAGGAAAATGCCAAGCAATGGCACAAAGGAAACCTAAACACAAGCTCTAGATATGCAATATCACAAGATAAATGCATAAACTCTCACATTTCATAGCAAAACACATGTAGAAGCCAAGAAATCATATATAGGTAAGCAAAATAAGTTTTGTAGAGCATGGGTTACCTCTTGAAGACCAAAAGACTCTTCTTACACCACAACAAGCTCCCCACTAAGCTCACTAGCCAAACCCACTTCAAGATCAAACCAAAAGATCATAAAGATCCAACCTTTAAGAAAAGACAACTAAGATGGAACCAAAAAGACTAGACAAGCTTAGATCTTACCCTTCTAGATGCCAAAATAGAGGAAAGATTGAATCTTGGAAGCAAAACTTGGAATCTTGACAAAGGCTTCTTTTGGCTTGAAGAACAAGCTACTCTTGTTTTCTAGAGAGAAGGTAGAGATATTTTCTAGGAAATGTAAGGGAATGAAATGAAGAAGTCTTCTAGGTTTAGGTTACAAAACTAGCTCTTGGTGAAAAGACAAGGATACCCTTACTAACTCTTAGAAAGTGTAAGGAACAAGGGAACTCCTCTCAATGCACAAGGTACAACACCACTTAAAGATTGACTAGTCAAATACTAGTCCTTGAGTATCAAAAATCAGGATTTTAGGAATCAATTCCTCAAAAGAAATAGAATTAATTACTCAATTAATTCATGGTTTGGAGTGTAGATTTTTGGGGTGTCACATTGCATGCTAGTTGAATTGGTATCCCGTTGACCTAGGTGAAAGGAGTATGAACCCCTTAGGATTATTCTTAGTATGTGAAGGATCACGCATAGGTTTTGTTATACGTTTTCTCCCCCTTCCCAATGTGTTAATGTGGGTTGCATGTGCTTGCTATGTGTTATGTGTGCATGATATCCCAATTTGGTTGCGATCAAATTGGTTATACGGGCAGTTGGATGGGTTGAGAACCATACTTACTGTTAACCAGGCCGGTTGCGATCGGTCAGGTATATAAATATTATATAGGGTTGCGGTCCACCGTTTGGTTGCGATCAAACGTTTCTACATGAGCTGCGGTTCATATTTCCTGGCTGCGGTCAGATGACATACTTTTGGGCTGCGGTCCACTGTTTGGTTGCGATCAAACTAAGATGAGCTGCGGTTCATCGGTCGGTTGCGATCGACCCCTCCGTGTTGCGATACGGGGCAGGGTGCTGCGGGGCCGTGTCAGAGCTATATGCGCTGACTCTCATGTATGGGCATGCGATTGGTCCTGTGGCGCCAACAAAGTGTGCTATGTGATGAGATATGGATGAGTCGTTGTTATGAGTGTCATGGGATGTGACTTTGGGATTTGTGACGGGAATCGTACATGTTGGGTTATGGATATTAACTGTGCTTATGTTTATCTGCCTTGCCTGTTTCCCTATGCTTATGAATTGTATATGCTTGATTATGACCGTTGTCTGTGCTAAGCTCTGTCTGTTGAGTCTATTCCCTGTATTGAAAGCTAGAGTCTCTTAGGATATATCTTCATGCTTCGAAATGGTTTTCGTATACCTACGTATATATCTATATGTATTGTATTTCAACGCGTTGGAGTGGGTTACCAGCATCTCTCGCTGAACAGATATATTTGGCTTTCAGGCACAGAGGAGTAGACACTGGAGCGCGCTAGAGTCTTGGAGCGTAGTAGTAGATAGTTCCTTTCGGCCTGCGTGTCATGCTTATGCATTTACATTATTGAGGATATTTGTTAGTTAACCTGTGCACCTGAGTTCCCTAGCTCAGGTGTGGCATAGCACCCCGTACTCTTAATATTATGTTTTAGGATTTAATGAGACTTTACCTTTATTATAAAAGCTTCAAAAGTTTAAAAATTTCGGGGTGTTACAGGTCCGCGGCTTCGGCCTCTACCTTGAGTAGATATTACTGGCTGTTATTGGCTTCCAAGAATAAATTCTTGTTGTTGCAAAGCCAAGTGACTGAGAATTTCTTCCCCCCTTTTGGCGTTATCAACCAAAAATGCAAGGGTCTTACAATCTCGGTCTTGGTTTGCCTTCATAGCTTCAACAGTGTTGTGTGTTTCAATGGAAACAGCTTGAACATTTTCCAGCTTGTTTGTTGCAACTGTGAGCCCAACTTCAAGTTTGTTGATTCGGCTTTCTTGATCTTGAATCGCCTTGATTTGTCGCAAGTGGCGTTCATTGTGAATCTTTTCAGCTGCTTCTCGTTCATTCTTCATGAGTTGAATCACATCAAGTAAGCCTTTTATTAATTCTCCTTTCAAAATCCTTTCAGCTTTGTCAATCTGGGTCTTCAAAATATTTTGATACTCCATTAATTCCTTCAGATTGACTTGTGTATCCGTGTGTTGTTGATCCATCTTTTGATTTTGTTCAATCCACTTTTCTCCAATGGTTTGACAAACAACATCACTGGATTCGGCAACTTTGGCTAATAAAGATGTAAAAATGCCATCTTCTTGATCACTTGTCTGTACAAAATTTTGAGGAGATCCAAATCGACTCCTTCTCGGATATGTGAGAAGGGGTGTATCAACAAGTTGCATCCTTTCTTCTTCTTCAGGTGATTCGGCTTCTTGATTGAGATCACCAATCTCTTATTCTAAGACTTCTGTTCTTGTGTAGTTGTCTGCGAATAAATCTTCATTTTCTAGAACAGGGTCCATGGTAGCCATGGTAGACTCGGTATGGTGCACTGGCAATACACTGGATAAATCCTCTGTGATTTGTTTTCTACTCTCAGTAGCAACTTCTACTGCAACTTCCATTGGTATATCTCTTCTTCTTTCTTCTGACACTTCTCCTCTTAATTCTTTTCTTCTTTTATCCCTTTTGTAGCCATAATACAATTTTTTTTTTAATTTCTTTTTATTCTTTTTTTTTATTTTTATTCATATAACATTTTTGTGTATCTTTTTGGCTACGAAACTTTGTTCTTTTTATATACCGTAGGGATTTTTCATTTTTTAAGAGAGAGATATAGAGAGAACCAGAAGCAAAAACATTCATAATTTTTATTTATCTCCTTCTTAGGGAGAAGGAGAGAGATAACTTTTTCAGGTCACATCACATATTCAGGCTTCATCAGTAGAGAGACCAGCGCCGTGATTAGTCTCAAGATTAGCATTCGGTGGAGACAGAGAGCTTGATTTCAGAGCATAGACTAATCTGGGTTCCATTGGAGGTTGAGCAGATCACTTAAAGCTGCGGGTTTGAGGTCGAGATGACAGTGGTGATGGCGTTGAGTGTCGTAGCTGCACTACTGAGACTTTCGGACCTTTTTGAACTTGATCCTTGGTCGGTGGTTGTCCTTCCTCTTCTATAGAGAATAGGATGAGAGGATCGCTAGGTGTGTCTCCAACTTCATGTCCTCCATTTGCAGCACGTCGAGCTCTCAGTATCGCTTGTCTTGCTTGCTCGGCCACTCTCCTGGAAGATCTTCTCTTTTCATGATTCTTCGGAGTCATCGAAGCCTGCAAAAATAGATAGAAACAAAAGAAATCTCCACACAGACTTGTTTGCTTCAGGTCCAAATATATAGGTCTAGGAAGGTGCTAGAACCATGTGGGCTACTGATGAAAGGGTTGAAGGGTTTCCTTTGGATATAGCCGACGTTTGGTTTCAAAAGGTGTGATGAATGCTTGCATGACTCTTCATTGGTCAAGAAAGCGGTGGATTTGATGGGTAGCGGTTTCTTGGAGAGTAATTGAGGGATTAGGGTGACGATTTGAGAGAGAATGAACCGGTTGGGGAAGGGTGCTGATCTAGGAGAGGATTAGGGGGGAGGTTTTAGGTTGGGTGGAGGTTTAGAAAGGGTAGGAGTTTATGGGTGGAGGTTTGATACCCAATTAAACTCTTGATTTTCTTCCTCTGTCTCCTGATTTCCTTCTCAAAATCGTGTACCACAAATATAATCACACTCAAACATCTCAAAGTAGCAAAAATTACTCCACAAATAATTAATCACACATACCAATTATATTAATCATATACACGGTAATTTCCAATCAAAACAAACAAATTTTGGAAACTAACAAAATTAACACATATATGCCAAATTAATATTTAGAAACAACTTTATATAAATTTTACATGCAAATCAGATTCTAAAAATTTTAGAAACTAACAAAAAGTATTTTTAGTTCATATTTCTAAAATATTTTAATGCAAATTATATCACATAAATCACATTTTGCACGTAACACGTATATAATGCAATAAACACATTAAATTAGATTTTTAAAGCAAATTGTTCATGCAAACAAATTATTTAAATTATAAAAACATGAACAAAAATTCGCAGACTGATTAACACATTGAAACATGCAATTTTAAACAAATAATCAAATAAATTGCGAATTGCACATTTCATCAAATTAATTTGCATGGCATATGATTTCACGTTAAATAACACATGCAAATACACAATTAAATTCCTAACACATATTGTAATTTGATCACATAAAAATTTTTGAATAAAAACATGCATAAACACATAAAACAGTTTATTCACATAAAACAATTTATTTTGAGCACAAGTATCTAACTAAATTGAGAGATTAAGTCCAGTGATACTTAGCTCATTTCGATCATTCCCAACTCGTGCCTTAAGGTAGAAAATATCGTTTTGCATAAAGGCTTCGTGAGAATATCAGCAACTTGGTTTTCCGTAGGGATATATTCGATCTTTAGATTCTTCTTTTCAACGTGATCCCTTATGAAGTGATGTCGAATGTCGATATGTTTGGTTCTTGAGTGAAGCACCGGATTGTGAGTGATAGCGATTGCACTAGTATTATCACAATAAATACTAACGTCATCACAATTAACTCCGTAATCCTTCAATTGTTGGTTCATCCATAAAATTTGCGCACAACAACTTCCTGCAGCAATATATTCGGCCTCGGCGGTACTAGTTGCAAAAGAATTTTGCTTTTTGCTGAACCAAGAAACAAGCCTTCCCCCCAAGAACTGGAATGTCCTGGAAGTGCTTTTTCTGTCTATTTTGCAACCTGCAAAATCCGCATCTGAAAAACCCGTTAGAGTAAAATCAGTACCTCCCGTTAGAGTAAAATCAGCAACCTGCTTTTTCTTTGTTGCGGTGTGGTGGCTTTCTTTTGGATTTGCTTGGAATCTTGCACACACTCCCACAGCATAAGAAATGTCCGGCCTGCTTGTAGTAAGATATAGAAGAGAACCAATCATTCCTCTATATTTTGTTTGATCGACATCCTTTCCATCTTCATCTTTGTCTAGCCTTATTGATGTGCTCATTGGAATTTTGATCGATGATTTTCCATCAAGGCCAAACTTCTTTATCAAGTCGCGGGTGTACTTTGCTTGATTGATGAATACTCCTTCTTTCAGTTGTTTGACTTGTAAGCCCAAGAAGTAATTCAATTCACCCATCATACTCATTTCGAATTTATTCTGCATAAGCTTCGAAAATTTCTCACACAAAGAATTGTTAGTGCTTCCAAAAATAATATCATCAACATATATTTGCACTAATAAAATATGATCACCATCTTGAATTCTAAAAAGATTTTTGTCAACAAGGCCTTTTGTGAATCCACAGCTTATCAAGAACATTGACAGAGTATCATACCAAGCTCTAGGTGCTTGTTTCAACCCATACAATGCCTTTTTAAGTTTGTAAACTTTATCACCTTCGCCTTTTACCTCAAAACCTGGGGGTTGTTTGACATAAACTTCTTCTTCAAGTAGACCATTCAAGAATGCGCTTTTCACGTCCATTTGATAAACGGTGAAATCTTTGTGTGCGGCGTAGGCTAGGAAAATTCTGATTGCTTCAAGTCGAGCTACCGGTGCAAAAGTTTCATCAAAATCTATTCCTTCTTCTTGAGAGTATCCTTTTGCAACGAGCCTTGCTTTATTCCTAACAATCACGCCTTCTTTGTTTGCTTTGTTCCGGAAGACCCATTTGGTTCCTACAACATTGTGGTTCGCCGGTCTTGGAACAAGTTCCCAAACATCATTTCTTCTTAATTGATCGAGCTCTTCTTGCATAGCATTTATCCAATCCGGATCATTAAGAGCTTCGTCAACTTCTTTTGGTTCAATTTGAGATAGATAACACGTAAACAATGCTTTCATGGTAGATGATCTTGTTTTCACACCTTCATTGATATTCCCAATAATTAATTCTGGAGGGTGATTTTTGAGCCATCTTAAATCTGGTTGAAATGGGTGCATGGTACTAGGTGGATCCATTTGTTGTGAACTGGTAGAGTTGGTTCGAATTTCCACATTTAATTCTTCTTGAAATTGACCACCAACTTCATCAGTAACTTGATCACTAATTGGATTACCAACTTCAACCCGTACTGCATCTCCATTCTCACGTGAGGCATCACCACCAAAATTATTATGAAAAGAATTTCCAACTTCTTCTGGATGAGTGATGGGATTTTCTAGAGAATTAATTTCTAACTCATCCATTCCCTGCAAAACATCATCTTCACATGTATCATTAGTATCACCAAAATCAATATGACACTTGTTACCATTTTGTTCGAATTCTTCGCCCAGAGCATCATTTTTGATCTGTGATTTTTCATCAAATACCACGTGTATATATTCTTCAACCACCATTGATCTTTTATTCAAAACACTGAACACCTTGCTAGTTGCTGAATATCCTAGAAAAATTCATTCATCTGCACGCTCATCAAAAGCTTTTAGATGCAATTTATCATTAATATGAATAAAACATTTGCATCCAAAAAATATGAAAATAACCAATATTTGGTTTTCTCCCTTTATAAAGCTCATATGGCATCTTCTTATACTGCTTATGCATCATGCTTCGATTTTACGTGTAGCAAGCAGTGTTGATAGCTTCCACCCAATAGCGTTTCGGGAGACCGGCAACACTAATCATAACTCGTGCGGCTTCTTTGAGCGTCCGGTTTCTTCTTTCGGCAACAGCGTTTTGTTGCGGTGTTCTTGCGGCAGATAATTGATGAAAAATTCCATGTGAATTGCAAAAAGCTTGTATAACTCCATTCACGAACTCGGTTCCACGATCCGTTCGTATTTTTGATATTTGCAATTCTTTCTCATTTTGTAGTTGCTTCAACAGCTTCGGTAGAACTTGCTCAACTTCATTTTTCTTCTTGAGAAACATGGTCCAAGTGTACCTGGAAAAATCATCAACAAAAACGAGAGAATATTTCTGACCACTTACACTTATTGGATCAACCGGTCCAAATAAGTCCATGTGTAGTAAGCTTAGCGGTCTTGACGTTGACTAGTGTGTCTTTGATTTGAATGATGATTTGATTTGCTTTCCGCGTTGGCATGCATCACACACTTGGTCCTTCTTGAAGATAATGTCTGGCAAGCCTTCTACTAGATTCTTCTTCGCAAGCTAATTGATAGTCTTGAAGTTTAAGTGATTGAGCTTTCTGTGCCATTCCCAATTAGCTTCATTCGAATTTCTGGCCATTAAGCACACTGAATTTTTGCTTGTACTCCAATCAACAACATACATGTTCTTTCGCCTTTTTCCAGAGAGTACCACATCATTTGTGAGCTCATTTTTTATTAGGCAATTATCTTTAGAAAATTCTACAAGATAGCCTTTATCACAAAATTGACTAGTGCTCAACAAATTGAATTTTAAGCCTTCAACGAAAGAGACATCTTCAATCTTTAATCCATTTTTCTTGATCGTGTCAACTCCTTTTGTGATTCCATAATTTTGATTTCGTCCGAATATAACTTTTGGTCCATCGATTTCTTTGAAATTCACTAGATATGATTTATTTCTAGTCATGTGGCGCGAGCAACCACTATCGATGTACCAAACATCCTACAAAAAAGATTAATTAACTTTAGGTACCCATACTTGCTTGGGTCCTTTACTGTTAGTGATTTTAGGTAACCAAACCCTCCTTGATCTTATTGAATTAAGATGAGGCAATTTGTAACCATTAGAGATACGATAATCATAACTCACATTAGAAAAGATTTTTGGCGCCGAGTTTTGAGAAACATTTTTATACTTTGGCACCTGGGAAGAGAATCGTTGCTTTGGTCTATAAAAAGCATTACATCTATTACACAACCAATCCTTTTGAGTGGGATAAAATCTCCCAACTCTATTTCTAGAAAAGCTTCCCTCTTTTCTATGAAATCTTTTTGCACTTGACTCTTTGGCATATCTTTGCTTGAAGAATTTTTGTTGCTTTGCCGTAGTATAGTCTTGTTTCGGCCTTTCAACATTCAACTTTGCTTTTTCATGATAGCGAAGTCCTTGTCTCCTCGTGATATTCTGACTTTTAACAAATTTTACCACTTGAACTTTATTATTTAAAGTAGTAGTAGAATTAGTCAGATTTTGAGGGGTTTGAGAACATGTGGGTCATAACTGATTCCGGTTCTATCTCATGATGGCTTTTGCATGCTCACCATTTTATCTATAATTTTAGACGAATTAGTGAACGTAGCAATAGTTGCCCGAAGGTTATGTTCTCTAACCTCTCTTGCTTTACACTCTTCTTGAAGATGAATATTTTCATTCTTCAACTTACTCACTTCAAGTAAAGCATCATGCAATTTTTTATTCATTTCTTCTTTTTCAAGAATTAGAATATTATTGTGCTCCTTGAGTTGAGGATGAGTGAGCATAATCTCTTGACATTCTTGCATTAGACTGCCAATAGATTCACGAGAAAAAGAAGAATTAAATGGATTGGATGTTACCTCTTCTTCCTCTGCTTCAAGAGCCATAAGACAATCTTCACTTGTACTCAACTCAATTGACTTGCATATTAGCGTCGTATCATCATCCGAACATGAACTTTCATTGCTTGATGATGAATCCTCCAAATCATCATTTTCGTTTGGTTTGTTGCTAACGAGAGCTTTTCTTTTTTCGCGCTTGAACCTTTTGCTTTCGGATTTGTTCGGCGTAGATTCAACATTTTTGCCTTGATGCTTGGTAACGATCGGATACAGACAATTTATTTTAAAATGTCCGGGTTTGCGGTAATTGTAGCACAAATCCTTATTTTCTTCGACTTTTTCTTCTTGTGATATGCGTGAGACGAATTTTCCATGAGCAGAATTTTTGTTGTCTCCTTTTCACATAAACTTTCTAAACTTTTTAACAAAAAGAGCAAACTGTTTGTCAGTCATAAAATCAACATTATTTTCTACTGAACTGGAGGTTGACGGTTGTTCGGCCATTAGAGCAGAATTTCGAGCTTCATGAACATCATCATCTTTGGCCTTCATTTCGAACTCATATGCTTTTAGATCACTAAATAATTTGTCTGTTGACAACATTCTTAGATCTAGGTGATCGCGCATAACCGTAACCTTCATATCCCATGGAGATGGTAAGCCTCGTAGGATTTTGAGATTAATTTCTTTTTGGCTAATATTTTTGCCAAGATCACTAATCTCTCCAAGAACTTTGATCATTCGAGCTTCCACGTCTGCAACACTTTCATTTGAGAGAATTTTGAAATCTTCAAACTTCTTCATGGCGATTGTAAGCTTATTGTCTTTTTCTTGTTCATCTCCTTCGCCAATCTTGATGAGAGTTTCCCATATTTCTTTAGCAGTAGCACACTTTCGGATCTTCAGAAATATTGTATCATCAACGGCTTTGAATAGAATATCCTTGGCAATGTTGTCAAGATTATTCCGCGTTCTATCATCCGATGTCCATTCCGGTTTAGGCTATTGTACGTACTATGGAGCATCCGGGGATATAACAAACGCCGTATTGACTTTTAATATTTCGATAGACCCAGTGAAAATAACTTCCCACATTTCATCGTGTAAAGCCGATAAGTGTACCTGCATACGAACTTTCCAATCATCAAATTTATCAAGTGAGAATAATAGATTTTGAGCTAAATCTTTCTTCATCATCATCACGAGAGATATGAAAGATTAATCCAATCACACACTTTGTAGAATAGATCTGTCTAGCAGTCAGAAACGGTTGACCCAGTTAGGCACGTGCTTAGATAGCAAATTGGCCTAAATAGACAGCCTGCTCTGATACCAATTGTTGGTCCCAAAAGAGGTAAGGTGAAAGTCTAGAGGGGGGGGGGTGAATAGACTTTCAAACTTTTTCGCACAGCACAACAATTGCTAAGCCAGAGATAAACCAAAACTCTTAACTAGATTGTTAGAGTATGGTGCACAGCGGAATTAAATAAAGATAAAGTGTGTGTGAGATTGTGTGAGCAGTATATCTCGTGTAGAGCAATTATGTAAAGAGCAGTAAGTAAAGAAAGCAGTAAAGAACACAAGACAATTATAGTGGTTCGCGAGGTGGTGTAATCCTCCTACTACACTTGCTCTTATCTCCAAGAGAAATTCACTATATCTAACACTTCTTGGTTCCAAGATACAATGAATTTCCATGATCTAGTGCTTTGATCACAAATCCCGCACTAATCACGCCCAGTGACACCACACTGCTGCTTCGGGTTTCACGTCGCCGCGCTACTATCCCAGGATTTCACGACTCCGCGTTACTTTGACCCGTCTTCCACACTCCGGTAGAAACGTATCCCGTGATCTAGTGCTTTGATCACAAAGCACGCACTAATCACGCCCAGTGCCTCCGACACTGCTGCTTCGGATCTCACAGCTCCGTGTGACAATCTAGGATTTCACAGCTCCGTGCTACATTCCTCCCTTCTCTTGTTTTGCTCCAAAACAAGTGTTGTGTTGCTTCCAACTTCGAGACTCTGTAGTTGATCTTCAATGATGCGCAGGTTTCTTTGATGAAGATAAACACTCTGGAATGATGTAACACCCCAGATTTTCGAAACTTTTGAAACTTATATAAAGAAGGTAAAATCTCATTAAATCCCAAAACATAATATAAAGAGTACGGGGTGCTATGCCACACCTGAGCTACAGAACTCGGGTGCACAGGCTAACTAACTAATATCCTCAACAAAGTAAATGCATAAACATAACACGCAGGCCGAAAGGGAAACTATCTACTTCTACGCTCCACGGTTCTAGCGCGCTCCAGTGTCTACTCTTCTGTGCCTGAAAGCCAAATATATCTGTTCAGCGAGAGATGCTAGTAACCCACTCCAACGCGTTGAAATACAATATATATAGATATATACATAGATATACGAAAAACCATTTCGAAGCATGAAGATATATCCTAAGAGACTCTAGCTTTCAAAACAGGGAATAGACTCGACAGATAGGGATAAGCACAACCAACAGTCATAAGCATATACAATTCACAAGCGTAGGGAACAGATTCGACAGATAGTGATAAGCACAATCAATAGTCATAACCAAGCGTGTACAGTTTACTAGCATGTATCCTATGGTCACGTTTACATAACAATCATAACAGCAAACCATCCATAACTCATCACATAGCACACTTTATTGGCGCCACAGGACCAATCGCATGCCCATACATGAGGGTCAGCGCATATAGCTCTGACACGGCACCGCAGCACCCTGTCCCGTATCGCAACACGGAGGGGTCGATCGCAACCGACCGATGAACCGCAACTCATCATAATGTTTGATCGCAACCAAACAGTGGACCGCTGCCCAAGAGTAGTCATCTAACCGCAGCCAGGAATATGAACCGCAGCTCATGTAAAACGTTTTATCGCAACCAAATGGTGGACCGCAGCCCGAGAGAGTGTAAATCTGACCGCAGCCAGCTTCTGAACTGCAGCTCAGGAATAACCAATTCGATCGCAACCGAATTGGGGTATCATGCACACATAACACATAACAAGTACATGCAACCCACATTGACACATTGGGAAGGGGGAGAAATCGTATAACGAAACCTATGCGTGATCATCCACATACTAAGAATATTCCTAAGGGGTTCATACTTCTTACACCTAGGCCAACGAGATACCAATTCAACTAGCATGCAATATATAAGACTTATTCCACCTACGAATGGTACCCGAACATCAAACTAGACTTAGGCACGATAGACGGAGTCCGTTGGGACACCACGGGGGTCGGGGGAACATCAAACGGGGAAGCCGGAATCCTAAAGTGGGGTAAAATCCAGCGGGTAGCCGGTGGGTGAGGGGTCACCCGCCGGCTGCCCGCTGCCGGCTACTTCAAAGTTGGCCCCGGGTAGGTGGCGGGTCCCCTACCCCCACCTACCCCCCACTGACTCTTTCATCACAAAACGCCCCGGGAACCTGAGTGGAACCCAGAACCATGCTTAGACACTTTCAAACGCAATTGATAACAACACGTAGACAATTAACGGGTCAAAAGCAGGAAACATACGGCACATATCCTATCATGCATTTCTAAACATAATTAATACCCGAACAAGCGAATTCCCACCCAATACATCAAGAATAACAACATACGAATTTCATGACACAGCCTAGGGCTCTAGACACATCAAATTTAATAAGAACACGATTCCTCTTTAAACATCAAGAACAATCAAGAATGGCACATAATCATCAAGAAACTAGGTTCCATCAAGAATTACACAATCATCAAGAATCCCTTTTCATCAACAAGATTATCAAGATCGCCCATGGAATCATAACGCCAATCGTCAAGAACAATATAACGAATCATCAATACACAAGAATATGGGGAAATCCTAAGAGGGGAATCATAGCTATGAAAATAGGTTTTGTTGAGACATGGGTTACCTCTTAGCCTTAATTAATTCCTTGGCTATGAAGGGTCTTTCTTTAAGCTTTCTTCTTTCTTGATTTCTTCTAAGGGAATTCTTGGAACTTCTTGTGTGGTGAGAGATTATTGTGGTGGGGGTTCTAGGTGCCTCCTATGTCCCCTATTTATATATCTAAGAGTCCTAATTAGGGCCCAAATACTATAGGCTTGCTAACTCTATTCCTTTTAGGACTAGGGGTTGGGTTTAGAGAAGAGGGTCCATGGACTATGGTGGGCCTTTTCCAATTTAATTATTGTAATTTAATTCTTTCTTTAGATAATTGGTTAAATGATTAATTGGTTTTAGGGGTCGTAACACGGGGTGTTACAAATGATTTTCTTGATAGCTCTGAGCGTTTTCTCTCTTTAAGTGTATCAAGTAAAGCACTTGATTTTTATGCTCTGTTTTGCTCTGTTTAAGAACTCTCTGAATATTTTCTTTGAAGCTCTCTTAGTTCTTTTTCTTTTCTCACTTCTCACATGAAGATTTTTGGTATGCTCTGTACCAAATGAGATTTTTGCTCTATTGCTCTTTTAGCTCTTTTTTTCGTTTGTTCCCCTTGCATCTTCAAGTCTTCATATCTTCATCATTTTATAGCTGGTAATGAGGATCTGCCCGTTGGAAAGAGACGATCTCATTTTTGAAATATTGTATCTTTTGTCAGAGATCTTATCTTATCTTCTGCAAAGATGTCATAAAGGATAAGCTAGCCATTTGAGAGCTTGAACTTCATATGAATGGTTTCCCAAACTTCATCTGATATTCCTCTGGTTTTACGTTGAGTGGAAATATCTGGGTGTAGAACGGCTTCTCTGATTAGCTCTGAAGTGGTCCTTGTATCTTTGGGATTTAAAAATATTCTTCAATTTAATCCCATACTAGTTAAACTAGTATTTTTCCTTGTGAGAATATTTTCACTGTAAGTTCATCTTCATCTTCTTCATTCTCACGTCTGGGTGTTCTCAGACTTCAAACTGGCTTTGAACTTCCTCCCAATTTGAATTTCTCCTTTGTAATTGTCACCCAATTTCAATTGACTTGTAATTGGCACCCAATTTGAATTTCTCCATTGTAATTGGCTCCCAATTGACTTTAACTTGCAATTGGCTCCCAAACTTCTCCTGGTGCTTCAATTACATCCAATTTTGAATTATGTTGACCTTGACTTCGAAATTGGCTCCCAGACTTCTCCTGGTATTGAATTTCATCTCAATTCAATTGCTCCTCAATGTCTTCTTTTAATTGGTCCCCATTTTGCAATTCAATTGCTCCTCAATGTCTTCTTTTAATTAGTCCCCATTTTGAAATTGCATCCCATACTACAATCTCAATTGGCTCCAAATTTCAATTTCACATTGGTTCCCAACTTGAAATTGATTCCATGTGAAACTTGCTCCCAATTTCAATTCTCTGAAACTAGCTTTCCAATTTCAATTCTCTGAAACTAGCTTTCAATTTCAATTCTTATGTCATCTTTTAATTGGTCCCCATTTTGAAATTGCATCGCATACTACAATCTCAATTGGTTCCCAATTTCAATTTTACATTGGCTCCCAACTTGAAATTGATTCCATGTGAAACTTGCCCCCAATTTCAATTCTCTGAAACTAGCTTCCAATTTCAATTCTTATGAAATCGGTGCCACCCAATTTCCATTTGTAATTTGGCGCCCAAAGCCAAACTAGCGCCCATTGGCTTCTTATGAAATCGGCGCCACCCAATTTCCATTTGTAATTTGGCGCCCAAAGCCAAACTAGCGCCCATTGGCTCCCAACTTGAAATTGATTCTCTGAAACTAGCTTCCAATTTCAAATTTCAATTCTTATGAAATCGGCGCCACCCAAGTGCAATTGCGCCGAAAGCCAAACTAGCGCCCAACTTCATCAGATTTAATTAAATTTGGCTTCTCAAATTTTACCTTGTAAAATTGTTAATGGTGAGTTTTGAACTTGAGCCATTTTGCATAACATATCAAGCATTTTCCACTTCATCCGTATTGCTTATTGGTTATATCTCCAATCATATTTGATGTATTCCTTTCTTTCCATAGATGCTTGATCTCCAAGTCAAATTCATGCAATCTTCCAATCTTAATTTTCTTTCACGAAAATTTTTCTGGGATATTTCTTTGAGTAGTAGCGACCTGATTTCATATCATTCACCTTCTTCTTCAATTTGTCATTTTCTCCAGACAAATTCTTGATTTTAGGCTTTATATCTTCTTCTTCTATTTTCATGCATCTTCCTCTATTTTTCTCCATTCTAATTTAAATAATTTCCTGATCATAGTCTAAGACTCTACTAGACCTATGAAATAAAATTGGGGGATCTACAAATACATATTTGGCATATCAAAACCATTACACTTTATTCCTAACAAACAAGCATAGAACCATCAAAAAATTTCTTGTCAAGCTTAACCACTTGTCCAATGAAACCTGCAACAGCGTGCAAAACAACATCGGAACGGAACCCCGTCAGAAGACCATGGATTTGAATCCAAAACTCAGCGTGATTAAGCAATAAGGACTCCTGTACCTCGACAGTTGCGATCCGTTTAACAATCAAAAAATTCTGATTGAAAGCCCAGAGACCATCCTCAACTATCCTGACAACATCATCCTTATCGTAAAACCGAAACAGATAGCGACGCGGCTGGAGTTCCATAGCATTCATACCAAAAGCTGGCCTCTATATCGATGCCATAGTATCTTTAAGGAAAAGGAATTTAACAAGTTTATCAGTAACTAACCTCCCAACAACGTAGAACACATTCTCCTCTACCATCAGGCTGAGAGTGACATTACTGATCTGCTAGACTATACCATCTTCGTCTAGATCCGCAAAACACAAAGTCACCAGGGAGTTCATCGCTCCACCTCAAGACAACAGATGGAAGAAAACAAATGAAACAAGCCAAGAAACTAGCGAAAACCAAGAAAGTGACTCACACTCGGAGAAGAAGAAACACGCGAAGAGAGCGAGAGAGAAATGACGTTGTTGTTGTTAACAACTCCAAATCATTGATCTAGTAGATCTAAATGTTGATAAAGAAGTAAAAAGGAAAAAAGGATGGGATCCATTTCATAAATATTATCAATTTTAAAAGTTTGTAATATTTATAAAAATGACCATGCTCCTTTTTTACTTGATTTCATATTTATCAGATCTTACAGATCAATGGTTTAGATTTGTACATAGGTTAAAGTTTTTCTCATATATATATATATATATATATATATATATATATATATATATATATATATATATATATATATATATATATATATATATATATATATATATATATGGAGAATGGATCAAGTGCAAAGATAACTTCCCGCGCGATTGTGAAGTTAACAAAAAAAAAAAAAAAAAAAAAAAAAACGCACCTTAAGCAATAAAATGGTGCACCTTAAGTGCACAAACTACGCATCTTAAACACACAAACAAAGCACCTTAAAACACAAATTTTGTTGGCAATGGGTCGGGGGTGGGTCGGGGAAGGCTACATCCATCACCCGACCCACCTTATATTTTCTCCACCCACCCCACTAGGTGTGGGTGCCCACTACGGATACCCACCACTTATCATCTTATTATTTTTTTCAAAAAATAATATTTAAATTACTTATACATAATAAAATAATAAAATACATTAGTTATACTAAAGCATAAAATAATAGAAATGTTCAAATATAATAACTAAATTGTTAATTTTTAAAAATAAATTTAGTAGTTTAGATATAAAAATAGTAAAAAGCTACCCAAAGTTATTGAAGCTTTTATAATTATCTATAAATTTTGTGTACCGTACCACTTGTTGTTTTTGTTCCGAGACGATCTACAAAGTGGAGATTCTGCAGTTCGTCTCTGGTCGAAGTGTTACCACCGATGGCTGATCGCGCCCAATTCAATTTGGCAAGGGGTTTCCCGTCGGCGGATCGCCCCCAATTCAATATGGGAAGGGGTTTCCCAGGAAGAACCGCCGACGACTGAACGCGCCCAATTCAATTTGGGAAGGCACAACTGCCAATGGGTTTCGGACCTACGCCCTTTCGAACTTGCGGGTGGGGCAGCCTCCACCACTGGCCACCTCAGGCCGAGGCGCGGCCAGCGGGGGCGATGCGCCCCCGAGAATGTCAACGGCACCTCCCTTTCCCGAGGGGGTGCTAGGCAGTGTGCATTGCGGGGGTCACGAGGTGCAGATGGTAAGGTGTGGCGCTACGGCGAACGTGCTTAGCGACAAATGGGGGAGTGGCGAGGGATTACGTGGGGTACGTGGACGCTAAGAGAGGAGGGTTGTATGCTATAAATAGGGGTCCTGGATCTTTCGCAATGGACAACTCAAACATGACAAGCACTACGGTCTAGTGGTCTTGATCTCATACTCTCAATCCTGTCACCGAGGTTCGATTCCTACTAGTAGCATAGTTAGCTATAACCCATCGTGTGGGCTTGTACCTCGGGCTTGTTACGTATTGTTTTGGGCCTAGCGCCCTGGGTAATAAAGTTACTCTTTCCTACCCCCGTTCTGTATTTCTATACCTGGGTTATGGTGGACCCGGTCCCAATAAAACCTGTTAAGTGACTAATGTGAACCTTACTTTAAGAGGTGTTCTCACCTGAACGAGACCCTATATATATATATATATATAGCTTCATGTGCTGTTGTGCGGTTGACGCACCATAAGCATTAAAATGATGCACCGTAAGCATTAAAATGGCGCACCTTAAATACACAAACAACGCACCTTAAGCAAACAAACCACTTGCACCTAAAGCTTTAGGCCGACGCACCTTAAGTACACAAACCACGCACCTAAAGTTTTAAAATGGCGCACCTTAAGTTTCAACAACTCACGCACCTTGGCGCACCTTAAGTTTCAACAACTCACGCACCTTAAGCATACAAATCACGCATCTTAAAGGAAAAAATCATGCACCTTAAGCATGAAAACCTCGCACCTTAACAACCGCACAACCGCATCCGAAAAAGACCACCCGCACGGAAACCCAACGTTGGGAGGGCCCCAAGTTTGGCTTTTTAATTTTTTGAACAAGTTAAAAAAATGCTTGCATATGTAAATGTTTGAATCAATGACTTCAAAATTATTTATTAATTTTAAATATACTTAATAATTACAACTATTTGATATACTTATTTAGGTTAATATATATATATATATATATATATATATATATATATATATATATATATATATATATATATATTTGTGAATGTTGAATTAATTTATAATTACACATCATATAGGGCCCAAAGTTTGAACGGGTACTAGTCCAAAGCTATTCTAAAATGTTTTTCTTTAATAAAAAAATTATATATTTATAAAAATTTAAAATTATCATTTAATTATTTTCAATTAACTCGTACAATCATTTAACTTCATATAGGGCCCTTGTTTCATATAGAGCCCGAGCAATAAAATGATAGGAACGGTATATATATATATATATATATATATATATATATATATATATATGTATATATATATATATATGTATATATGTATATATATATATATATATATATATATATATATATATATATATATATATATATATATATATATACACACTAGTATTTGCTCCGTGCGATGCACAAATAAAAATTTATAAGTATTGTTGTAATGTTATAATACAAAAAAAGAATTAATTTTATTAAAAATGTAAGTATAGTTATACATTGTAATATTTAAATGTTAAGACAATATATGACCAAAAATGTATTCATATTGCTAATCTCATTTGCAATAATGATCTTACAAAGTTAAACGGACAGAGAAAGACCCGGACCACCTCGTAGTTTACACACAAAAAAATTAAAAATAATGATCTTACAAATCTATTAATATGCACTCACATTTAGACGAAAAATTTTTTCCCTACTTAATTTTACTTTACCTAACTTTCTTTGTAAATATATTATTAAAAAACTAATCAAAATTATAAACTATTAAAAAGTTAGAATATATATATATATATATATATATATAGGGTCAGGTTCCTGTGAGGTCAAGTCTTTCCGTGCGGTCAGTGCAGCATACACCATTAGGTATGCATAAATGCACTACACAATGTTCGTAAATACACTATATGTGTGGTGTATTTTTTTTTTTGTGGTGCATTTTTTGGCATTTCATTCTGGTGTATTTTCAAACACTGTATGGTGCATTTATGCATACCTAATGGTGTATGATGCACTGACCGCACGGGAAGACTTGACCTCACAAGAACCAAAATCTATATATATATATATATATATATATATATATATAAAGATTTATGATGATTATGAAGTTCCTAAACCCTTGATATTCCATAACTCTCAAATACACCAAATGGAGGGAAATTTTTTTTACCTTGATTCTGCTATATTATATATATATATATATATATATATATATATATATATATATATATATATATATATATATATATATATATATATATATATATATATATATATATAGTGAAAGGTTCCCGTGCGAATGAATGCTTCCCGTGCGAATGTGCGGTGGATTAATGTGCGTGAGATTTGTACTTAATGTGCGTGAGTGTTGTGCTTAATGTGCCTGAGATTTGTACTTAATGTGCGTGAATGTGTAAAATGCAGCAGAAAATATTGATGTCAGCTTCTTCCCCATCCCCAGTAGCCATTGCCCCCTCCCTGATGAGGATGATGCGGAGGCGGGCTATGTTGGTTAATAATTATGGGAATAATACAACAGAAATCCACACTTACCTGCTGTGTAAATTTTATTGTGCGTGCGTCAATTATATAAACATTCAACTACACTGAAGGTAGCAGATAATCTAGAATCCATGGCCAAATTGAAGGAAGAAGTAACAAGAAGCTTGGGCGTTAATGTGCGTGAGTTTCTGTTCTGCTTTCTTCTGAGCTCGTAATTATGAATTACTCACGCACATTAAGCACAAATCTCACGCACATTAAACACAATACTCAGGCACATTAAGTACAAAACTCACGCATATTAACATGACGCACATTAAGTACAAATCTCAAGCACATTGAGTACAAATCTCACGCACATTAAGTATAAACCTCGCGCACATTAATCCACTGCACATCCGCACAGGAAGCCACAAATGCACCTGTTCCCTTCCATATATATATATATATATATATATATATATATATATATTGATTGGGTTCACGTGAGAACGGTGCGCCCATGAGAGAAATAAGAATCACTCCAGATCAACGAATCAAATGTAATTCTAAAAAAAATGGTGACATTTTCGTAAATAACTCAAACTTTGGTGCAAGTAATTGTGTTACAAGTGCAAGTAGTTGGTGCACCTTTGCAAGTAAAAAGTAAAAGTAAAATCATTTACAAGTGCAACTAATTTACCTTGTTAACATTCCTGCACCTAGGTGCACTTAATGATAACGTTAGTTGCAACTAATTATAATGTTAGGTGCACTTAGTATTGATGCTCAGTGTACATTTTACTTGCACTTGCAATACATTTATTTGCACTTCGATGTTCAATTATTTATGAAAATGCAACCGCATTTTTTTTAAATTAAATCAGTGTTTCTGATCTGTTAGATCTGGACACGTGGACGGATGTCATACATTTTGATTTATCTCCTGGGCGCTGATTCGCATTAGAGCAAGCGCGCGCGCGCACACACACACACAAACCAAACCTACGTGACGCAAAATCATTAGGTACTTAAGTAGTTAATTCCTCCAGAGGTCATTTTTCATTGGTGGCAATTCTAAATTTAGTCCCAGAGTATTGCTTTTGTCATTTAACATCCCAGACTATTATTTTTTGGACATTTTTAGTCTTTTTCATGACTTTTCCTATTTTTAATAAGGAAATTTTTGTTTATTCATATTTTTCTTTTGTTATTTTTCCAATTTCAACCGGTTTAATTGATTTAGGACTTTACTAAAAACCAGTTGAAAATATGGTTACTAAAAATCAGAGGTTACCCAAAGTTCTAAACCAATTCCAATTTAACCGGTTGAAATCCGGAAAATAACAAAAGAAAAATATTGAGAGACAAAAATGTTCTTACTAAAAATAGGAAAAGTCATGAAAATGATTAAAAGTGTCCAAAAAAACAATAGTCTAGGATGTTAAATAACAAAAATAATAGTTTGGAACTAAATTTGGAATTGCCAACAAAGAGAAGGGACCACTGGTGGAATTAACTTGGTACTTAAAAGTATATATAACTATTTTATCCATTGCTAAATATGCACGTATTTTATTGTTTTCTTATAGTGACATTTTTGAAAGTGATGAGTTAGAATTGTGAGATGTATAAAAATAGCTAGTGAGTGAATTACAAAAGTGGTAAAATAATAATAGAGTCCAATTTGAAAATGAGATAAAATTATTGGGATAAATAATTATGAAGTACTACGTATTACACCAGAACATGTTACTTAGTATATACCATTATATTATTATATAGTAGCCGTGGCCCGTGGCTTCCAAAAAGAAAACATTAGTCAAGAGAATAGCAATTGTGCTGGAAGGTAGCCAGGTTGTCTTGGAACAAAGGAATAAAAGCATCGATGCTTCCATCTCCGATGAAGGAAGGAAGCAGAAACATCATCCCTTCTGTCGGGAAAAATGTGGGCATGAAGATGTACGGACACCCAGTTCCAAAATCCAAGTCGTAGAATGGGAACCTTAGCCAGCTATCAACTTCCAGGTTAGGGCAGAGAATGTGCTTGTCCATATCGGCAGTTGGAACAAGGCCGTCTTCCTCGGTAACCACCTTGGAATTCGCGAAATCTATGAAAGATCTGAAGTAGTTGTTGTTGACCTTCGAAACGGCATCGTGGATGAGCTTAGCTGCGTATGGAAGAGGCTCACGCAGTAAGTCTTTAACCTTGGCAGTCGGAAATGCCCACAGAACCAAGTTGCCGAAGTACTCGTTGGGAACTTTGGGCTTAAGGCGTGCACGACCGTCAACCGAGATTCTAATGTGGGTAGTTTCGAAACCTCCGAGGTTTCTTGCCTTGGTTATGGCCCGCCATAGATGCGCCACGAGGCTTTCAAAGGTGCTGTATGGCCTGGCGCCGTCGTTCATGGCCGAAGCCTTGGCCTTGAGCTTAGCTAGGAACTCGGAGGTGAAGTGGACTTTGTGAACCACGATGTCTTCCAAGAATTTCATGTCGTCGTTGTTGAGGAAATGGTCGTTTTTCTTTATTTGTTTCTGCACGTATTCAGCTCCTACATGGTCGTACTCAATTTTGGGGGAATTTCTCGGGACAAAAATGGTACGGTCATGTAATGGTAAGGGCTGAATCATAATGCCACGACACATTTTGCCCCATGCAATTAAGAAATCACTGGTGGAGTGACCATCAGCAATGAGGTGTTGGGAGGTGAACCCAACCACTAGAGAGCCACACTTGAAACGCGTTACCTGGACTTGGATAAGCTCGGCCACCCCATTAAGACTAGGGTGAAGGTTGAGCAATGACGCAGACGGCTTGAAAGGCATTATCTTGTCAAGAGTAACATCGCTTGACGCTTCTACAAACTTCACACCTTTATCATTCAGCAAAATAATTGGATTACCCTTCTCGTCTTTTTCCAGTCTCCCCGCCCACTCCCTATACACTGCAAGCGCTTTTCTGAGCCCCAACAAGATAGTGCTATTCGGAGGAGTGGGTGGCCGATACGCATAAATAATAGCAATATGAGCATCAAAGGTGACCTTATCAAACACACTAAGAGGGACATGGCTTCTCGTCAGTGGAGGATTGCCTTCATACAAAGGTTTGACGATTCTCGTGCTTTCTATCTTGACGTTCATGGTTTTTGGTTTTTCCTCTGATTTTCTTCAAAATGTATGAAGAAAGCAAACTAGAT
This sequence comes from Ipomoea nil, assembly GCF_001879475.1. Taxonomy (NCBI): domain Eukaryota; kingdom Viridiplantae; phylum Streptophyta; class Magnoliopsida; order Solanales; family Convolvulaceae; genus Ipomoea; species Ipomoea nil. Next base: position 715,291 of record NW_017617183.1, read on the forward strand.
TTAGGTTGATCTGAGTTTTTGTGGATGGTGGGAAATGGGAATGTTGGTTGGGGTATTTATATAGAAGAAATCGTGCAGAATTGTTCTATGGGTTCATGCATGTTAGTTCGTGTTGTTGAATAGTCCACAAAATAAATTATTATATTTATGTTTTAGGAATTGACTTTAGAAAAATATATATATACTAATACTAATTAATTAATAAAAACAATTTATAATGTCGGAAAACATCTCTCTAACTCTATAGCTGTCATTTACTGACTCCCTATAGTTTCAGTATAATCTATTAAGTAATCCATGAAGCTATATATGTCCCCATTAACAAGCTAGCATGCGTTAATCCAGTAGTTAATTAAGAATGAAGTTTAAATTTGTTGTTATAAGTTATGGATTGATACACTACCCTTTTTTTAGGTAACTAGAAAAAATTCGTAGCCATTACTTTAAACTAGAAAAATGTGGCGGTATCGGTGAATTTTAGTTGAGAAAGTTTGATATAGAAACATTTTGGTTAGGTATATATACATCGGAGGTCTAAGTTAAGCATCTTGTCACTAAAAATTGGTTCTAGGCTAAGTATGAGGAAATAAACTCGTGATGACCTTGTAGTACGAGAATCATGCTCCACCCACGAAAAAAAAAATATTCCATAATTATTTTGATTATATTGAAAATGTCAATTCTATTTTATACTGATTGACTTTCATATTTAAAACAAATATTAGTACTTATTTACTATTTTAATTTTCATATTGGACAATAGTTTAGTTACACAATGTGCATTTTATAACTACACAATGTGCATTTTATAACTACTAATAATTGTTAAATTCATTCATAAAATGTTTGAATGATAGTGTGACTTTATAAATATTAGCTAGTAAAAATAATACTCCCTCGTCACATTTTGGTTGTCCTGTTTATATATTATTCATTGATCAAATAAACTATTTGTTTTTTTTTTAGTAATATAATTTTAATTATTTTTAAATCTGATTTGTTACGTTTAATAGTACTTTTAATATGTAGTTTTGAAATATATAACTTTTATATACTAATACTAAACTTAATATTATGAAAAATTGAATTAAAAATAACTTCAGTCAAGTCTCGTTAACCAAATCAGACAAACAAAATGGGACAGAGGTAGTAATAGTTAAAGGGTCACACTTGTGTGAGACCGTCTCACAGATACTTGTTCGTGAGACGGGTCGCGTCGAATTAATAAGCAAATGTAATACTTATACTAGTAAATGTAATACTAAATCAGGAATAAAAGGTTTGTTACTTATAAAGGAAAACGTAATACTTTTGAGGACAAACGTAATACTTTTATATTTTGATGTAAAAGTATTACTTTTTTTTTATCAAACGTATTATATTTTCACTTATAAGTAATTTTACACTTATAAAGGAAAATGTAATACTTTCTATAAAAAAAAAAAAAAAAAAAAAAAAAAGAGTAAACACTAATTTTAGTCCCACGAATATTAGCAAAATGACAGTTTTGGTCCACATGTTGAATTCCTACCAAAACTCATCCCACAACTATTGTTTTACAACCAAAATTCATCACTCCGGTCACCGGGGAGGCTAGGACACGCCAGATTCTTAATATAATAGGGGTATTTTTGTCACTTTGTAATTAAAATCAAACTATTGTCTAAATTACCATTAAACCTAATTATTTTAAGAATCCGGCGTGTCCTAACCTCTCCGGTGACCGGAGTGATGAACGTTGGTAGTAAAACAATAGTTGTAGGATGAGTTTTGGTAGGAATTAAACATGTGGACTAAAAGTGTCATTTTGCTAATACTCATGGGACTAAAATTGGTATTTACTTATGAAAAAATGTAATACTCTTACATCAAAATGTAAAAGTATTATATTTCCCCATATAAGTAATAAACATTTTATTCTAATTTAGTATTATATTTGTTACTATAAATAGTATTACTCTGTACATTTTATCTTGATTCGATCTGTCTTACAGAAATTTTTGTCATAACTAAATCATTAGTAATTTTGACATGGCAAGGAATTTTGAATTGTTCCTCGTTGGTGGTTCGATATAGTCAGACCACACACCGTACTACTGGTTCTTGGGTTGACGGGGTTGTCTGCCCGGTGGGTTGTCGGATGGCAAAGCTAGTGGTTCTTAGGTTCAACCCCCCCCCCCCCTCCACCCTAAACCCCCCCTAAATATTTATTAAGAGTTAATTCAATTTTTTGTCCTAGATTTATAGGTGACAATCCATTTGTGATTCGTTCTTTTTTTCGAAGCATCCTCCTTTGGTCATAATATTATTGGAGCAAGATCATTTTTTATCCTCCATCAACAAAACAGTTTTAATGTTATTAAATACTATACAATGACATTTCGATCTTCAATTATGAATTTTTTCAAAAATATAAACATAAAAATATAACGAGTCAACACACTTTGTATTAAAAAGATCAAAAGGTGCTTGTATTTAATGGCATTTCAACGATTTTTTGATGGAAGACCAAAAATAGTTATGTCACAATATTACTATGACCAGAAGGGGGTGTTCAGATAAAAAAAGGCTAAGGCTAAAAGTGGACTGTCACCTATAAATTTAAGAAAAAAAATAGAATTAATTCATTTATTAATTTCCAAAGAGAAAATATAGTCAGTGATTATTAATTTCTTTAATTTCTCACCTCATTTAATGTTCATTTCAGCTTATTAATCTTTTTTTTTTCCTTCCCTATACAGATCAATTATATGTTTAAGTTTATTGGTTATATATATATATATATATATATATATATATATATATATATATATATATATATATATATATATACTTGCACTCGGGTGCGAACGGCTCGCACGGGCGCGAAATAGGAATGGATTCTGTTCGTCCACGTGTCCAGATCTAATGGATGAGAAACATTGATTTTTAAAAAAAAACGCGGTGGCATTTTCGTAAATAATTGAACATCGAAGTGCAAGTAAAATGTATTACAAGTGCATGTAAAATATATTATAGGTTCAAGTAAAAATTTACACTGAGCATCAATACTTAGTTGCACTTATAGTTCTAAGTAGTTACACCTATAGTTCTAAGTAGTTGCACACATAGGTATAAGTAGTTGCATCTAGGTGTATGAATGTTTGCGAGTGGTTTTCAGGAGTATTACTACCCGCTGAACTCAGATCAATGAATGTTAACAAGCCAAGATTACATGCACTTATAGGTGAAAGTAGGTGCACCAATACTTATAAGTAGTTGCACTCATAGTTATAAATAGTTGCATATATAGTTATAAGCACACCCAGATGCATGAATGGTTGCGGAAAGTGAATGCTAACAAGGCAAAATTACATGCACTTATAGGTGAAAATAGGTGCACTTATAAGAGATTTTACTTGCACTTCGATGTTCAATTATTTACGAAAATACCACCGCATTTTTTTTAAGTTATTAGATCTGGACATGTGTCGCGCGCTGATTCGTTCACATTTCCTTCCTGGGCATTTATTCGCACCTGAGTGGGTCCCTATGTATATATATGAATTCATGTGGTACTCTTTACAATTCTATCTCAAAGTTCGTAATAAAGGAATTGTTGTGTGTCGATTTATAAGGCCGGACGTGTCCACCATTTTACAATCCAACCATGACGACTTTGATTAATATACAATAGAAGGAAATAAAACTGTTTCTTCTTTTTTTTTTTTTTTTTTTTTTTTTTTTTTTTGTGAAAGGAATTAAAACAGTTTCTTTAATTTGCTATAAATTATAATTTTTAGTGTAATGGTAAATGCTTTATCTTAACAAAAATAATTTTATATATCATTTTATTTTGATTGATTTAGGAAAAAGTAAGTTACCGTTTTTAACATAAAATATTATGATTAATCCAAGATAAAAAAAAAAAAGTCATAATTTTTAATTAGAATTTTACTTTTAAAGATTATTAATGAAATTTGTATTGTTTAATTTATGAGAAGGTCCATAATCCGAAGGTGTACTATGGTATTATTCTCCTTAATCGCAAAGGTCCTCCATACTCCGACCTGACAGAATATTTGAAAAAATATAAATCACGATAATTTAATGACTCAACAGATAGAGTCAAATTGTTGGTGTGTACAAGGGATTTGTACACTTTGAATAGAATCTCCACAATGTCATTGTCGAATTTTAAATCTTGATATCTTTCCTTAAATACTGTCTATTGAATCAATGAGTTAAGTCTGTATGGATTGTACAGGGGTATTAGTGTTTGATGTGATGAAGGAACGTGAAGGTGTGAAGGGTCAACAACTTAGGTGGTGTGGCCTAACACTTGGAAATTAAATGTGAAAAATGGAGTGGTGGATTTGTGTAGGTACGTGTAAGAAGGTTGCTTTTCCTTTTCATGTTAAAAGATAAGTTTCAACCATTAATTTCTATTTTAAGTATGTTTTTGTTTTTCTTTCTATATATCATAACAAACGTAGACCAACAGATTGCACACATGCCTTAACAAAAATTCGTAATTTGTTTTGTGCTCCAACAGTCCAACAGTCCAACGTCGTCTGGTAATCTTGTGACGTATTTTAGGAAAAATTGTAAAAAATGCCCCTCTATAATATGTCAATTATCAATGTCACCCCTGAATTATGAGTGGTGTAAATGTTGCCCCTCAATTATCAAAATGGTGTACATATAGCCCCTCCCGTAACGGACCTGTGGTTCCCCACCGCTGTCCATCGCTTGTACTTCGAATTGAGGGAGGGAAAAAAACAACTAAATTACATATTTACTCCGACACAACGGTGTCGTACACTAACGGAGAACCACATGTCCGTTACGGGAGGGACTATATGTGCACCGTTTTGATAATTGAGGGGCAACATTTACACCACTCATAATTCAGGGGTGACATTGATAATTGGCATATTATAGAGGGGCATTTTTTACAATTTTCCCCGTATTCTATGTTTTAAAGGAAACATCGTATTTTAGAAAAGAAAATTTAATGTTTAATTTGTAATTGTTCTGTTAAAGTGAAAGATGGAAATTTATATTTAAGGGTTATCCTTGGGTGAACTCATGACCACTCATTTGAGAGAGTCATTTCATGCTGATGAGACGAGGGGCGGAGACTAGCTAACAGAAGTTGGAAGTGAAAGATTGCATTGAAAACTGTTTGTGAACTGAACAACTGAAAGAGAAGATTACAGATGAAAGGTGACGAAGATGAAATATAAAGGTCAGACATGGCGGCAAAAGCCGTTACAACCAACTAGAGATGAAGATGACTAATATGCCCCTAAGTTAGCCTTGCTGCTTGTCTGTGCACTCTTCATTACTGCCTGATACCCCCCCCCCCCCCCCCCCCCCCCGTAAGCTGGCACATGCAAGTCTTGCGTGCCCAGCTTAGCTAAGAAGCTTCGAAACAGAGTGGCAGGAAGGGGTTTGGTGAAGCCGTCGGCCACTTGATTTGATGAGGAGACGGATAACAGTTTTATCTATCCTTGGTTTAGTTTTTCCCGAACAATATGACAATCTATGTCAATATGTTTTGTGCGTTCATGGAACACGTGGTTTTCGGCTATGGCGACAGCTGATTTATTGTCACAAAATATGGTTGCAGGTCTAGTCATTTGAACCTGTAGATCATTGAGTAGATAGGTGAGCCATTGAACTTCACAGACCGTGGAGGCTAGAGCACGGTACTCTGCTTCAGACGATGACTTAGAAATCGTAGCTTGCTTTTTAGACCTCCATGAAACCAACGCTGATCCTATAAAAAGGCAGTATCCAGTAATGGATTTCCTAGTTTTGAAGCAGGTTGCCCAATCCGAGTCTGAAAACACTTGGAGCTGCAAGTCTGTGTTGGCAGGGTAGAATAGCCCTTGTCCAGGTGATTTCTTAATGTATCTCAATACCCGATGTGCCGCTGATAAGTGCTTGTCTGTTGGAGTATCAACGAATTGGCTAAGTTGCTGGACGGCAAAGGCTATGTCGGGCCTTGTGGCAGTGAGGTACAATAACCTTCCCACCAATCTTCTATAGCTACTGGCATCTTCAAGAGGGATTCCATCATTATGAACTAGTTTCAACCCTTGTGTCATTGGTGTAGCTGCTGGTTTGCAACCAAGGAATCCAGCCTCATCCAATATTTCTAAAGCGTATTTGCGCTGGCATATATTCAATCCATCTGTTGATAGATTTGCTTCAATTCCTAGGAAATAACCTAGATTTCCTAGGTCTTTGATCTTAAATTCACTGTCAAGGAAAGATTTGAGCTGCTGGATTAAGTCCATTCTTGCACTGGCCACTATAATATCGTCCACATAAACCAATAACGCAATGAAGTTAGCCTGGAGCCCTTTCGTGAACAGAGATGGATCAGAACTGGATTGTTTGAAACCAATGCGAAGGAGTGCGGCATTGAGCTTTGCATTCCACTGCCTACTTGCTTGTTTGAGACCATAGAGGGACCTCAATAATTTGCAGACTTGGTTTGGCTTTTCACTTTGAAAACCCGGTGGTAGAACCATGTAAACTTCTTCATTTAGGTCACCATGCAAGAATGCATTGTTGATGTCCATTTGGTGTATGTGCCAACCTCTAGAAGCAGCCACGCTTAGGAAGGTTCGGATAGTGGTTATCCTTGCTACGGGAGAGAATGTTTCAAGATAATCCACCCCAAGTTGCGGCGTAAACCCCTTTGCCACTAGCCTCGCCTTATATCTCTCAACCGTTCCATCTGCTTTGAGTTTAATTTTGTAGATCCATTTACACCCTATAGGTGTCTTCCCATGAGGAAGATCTGTCAACTCCCAAGTGTTATTTTTCTGAAGAGCTGTTATCTCCGCATTCATAGCTTCTTTCCAGCAATCGTGTTTGATGGCCTGATTATATGTTCTGGGCTCCCTCATAGCAGTGATGGTCATTGAAAATATTTTATGAGAGGGGGTAAGGCCATCATAGGATAATACCTTAGATAGGGCATGGGGAGAGCTTTTGTTCTGCACCACAACGTCACAATAGTAGTCCTGTAATTTGCTTGGGATTTGGCGCTGTCTACTTGACCTTCGAATCTGAATTGGAGGATCAGATTGTGGCATGGTTGCGGTATCAATGGGAGAATCAGAACGTGACATGTCTACATTGCTTCCATGTGTGCTCTCCTCCTCATTATATTCAAGTCCTTGCTCATTTGGCTGCGCATTATAGCTGAGGCTCTCAGTATACCTAGGCTCATCGTGCACTGGATTTGGGTTGTCATTAACTTCCTGGAAATTGAACACCTCACTGTTGGTAATAGGAATAATAGGTAGGGGTGGCCCAGGTGATGAAGGAGACATAGTTGTTGGATTGTGATGCTTCTTGTTGAAGGGGAATTCTGCTTCATAAAAAACTACATCTCGGGAGATGAAGATGGATCCGTCATGCACATCATACACTAAATAACCCTTGACATGCGCTGGCATGCCAATGAAGACCCCTTTTCTACTCCGTGCTGCCATCTTATGCCGAGAATTAGGCAGTGTTGAGGCAAAACATAGGCACCCGAATACTTTGAGGCTGCTAAGATCAGGATTTGTGGCATGTAATCGTTGGTATGGACTCATCCACTCAATAACCGGAGATAGAAGTCGGTTGATAAGGTATGCAGCATGCAAGACGCATTGCCCCCAGAACTCCAAAGGAAGACTTGCTTGAAAGCGAAGAGCTCTAGCCACTGCCAATATGTGCTGATGTTTTCGTTCAGCCACAGCATTCTGTTGTGGGGTGTTTACGCATGACTTTTGGTGGATAATGCCATTTTCATCAAAGAAGCTGACCAAGTTAAATTATGGACCATTGTCACTACGCACAATTTTAATAGGTAATCCAAACTGTGTAGCTACATATTTATGAAACTTTCTAATCAGCTCTTGTGTTTCAGATTTCTGCCTCATCAAGTGGAGCCATGTAAACCTTGAGTGATCATCAACGATAGTTAGGAAATAGCGTTCACCCCCAAAAGATTTAACCATGAAAGGGCCCCAAATGTCTACATGGATGAGTTCAAAGCAGATTTTTGACATAGTAGTGCTTAATGGAAATGGAGCTCTTTTGTGTTTGGCATAATGACATGCGTCACAAGCAATTTGCTTAGTACTTGATATTGAGATGTCACTCAAATGGTGCATTTTAGTGATAGGAAAGTGTCCTAGGCGAAGATGCCAGATCTCAGCATTACATGACATAGCAAAGTGATTACAAGATGTGCTATGTTTTTCTGGAGGTTTAAGCAGCATATAGAGTCCTTTTTCTTCTTTAGCAAAGCCAATAATCTCCCCAAATTTCCCCCGAAGCATGCACTGATTAGAGGCAAAAATTAGAGTATAAGAAGAGTCATGGATGAGCTTACTAACAGACACAATGTTGAATTGAAAGCTTGGAATATGTAGAACATTTCTGAGCCATAGATCATCATTCAGCTTTATATTTCCCATATGTTGAACTGCAGCTTGTTCACCATTAGGCATGTTTACAACTGCACCTTTGACAGCCCAATAATCATCAAATGATTCCAAGGAACACACTATGTGGTCAGTGGCACCTGAATCCAAAATCCATGTAGAGGTTTTTAAAGAAATTGAATTAATATTGGGATTTACAGTGCGCTTGCCTTCATTCATGGAGTTCTCTTCGTTGAAGACAGGAGTAAGGGACAAAGCTGCGGTTGTATAGACTTGTTTCTGTCCCATTTGGTTTTGTAGAAGTGCTATGAGTTTCTGGATTTGATCGGATAATAATCCGATAATCTGATGGACTTCACGTTGATGATGCTGATCGGAATGGTGATCGACCTCACGCTCACTTTTGATTTCATCAAGCAAGTCACTTATAGAGATATTCCCCTGCTTCAGAGAGTATATCTCGCTTCGCAATGTTGAGATCCGATGCGGATTTCGTTGAGAAAATCGATTTCTCAGATTATTGCTTCCGGTAAGAGGAGGACTAACAGGGACGGCATTAGAACGTTCGTTGATGTTAAGATGGAGAGGATTTTCTATATCCTCGGTTCTGTGACTCCTCTGCGGAGTCAGGCTTCGTTGCAAACTGAATGGTGAGGGCTGATTCGGCGACTGATTGATCGCAGTGGAAGGACGCGTTCGTTGACTGGATTCTCCGGTGCCGGAGACCACGGCGGCGTAGCTGACGGCGAGCCGCGGCTCTGATACAATGATGAGACGAGGGGTGGAGACTAGCTAACAGAAGTTGGAAGTGAAAGATTGCATTGAAAACTGTTTGTGAACTGAACAACTGAAAGAGAAGATTACAGATGAAAGGTGACGAAGATGAAATATAAAGGTCAAACATGGCGGCAAAAGCCGTTACAACCAACTAGAGATGAAGATGACTAATATGCCCCTAAGTTAGCCTTGCTGCTTGTCTGTGCACTCTTCATTACTGCCTGATACATGCCACTAGACCACAACGTCATTGACAAATATAATACTTTTATATTTTGATGTAAAAATATTACTTTTTTTTCATCAAAACATTATATTTTCCCTTATAAGTAATAGGAAAAAGTGTCAAATTGGTCTCCTAAGTAAGATCTAGAAGACGGCCATGGCCGTCTTCCTTCTTTGATCATGGCCGCTCCGTCTTCCTTCTTCGGCCATGGCCGTCTTCCATAGACAGCCGTGACTGTCCGACAGCCGCAGCTGTCCGTGAAAAAGACAGCCACCGACATTTCCTTTCTTTTTTATTATTATTTTATAAATAATATGTTTTATTTTTAATAAATATTATTTAAAAAATATTTAAAATGACACGTGTCAACACCACATAGTTTTAATATGATAAACAAGTCAATTTGGACTTAATTATTTAACAATTTTACCGGTTTAGATGACTTCAATGGAGCTGTTTTTACTTAGGGGACCCAATTGTACTATCCATGTGACTTAGAGGACCAATTTGACACTTTTTCCTAAGTAATATTGCACTTATAAAGGAAAATGTAATATTTTTGATGAAAAATGTTATACTTTTACATCAATATGTAAAAGTATTACATTTTTCTCTCAAATGTATTATATTTTCCATATAAGTAATAATCATTTTATTCCTGATTTAGTATTACATTTGCTAGTATAAGTATTACACTTCATCTCAACCCGACCCATCTCACAGACAATGATCCGTGAGACGGTCTCAGATAAGTTTTTCCCTATATTTAAATATACTCTTTTGGACAGTATGATATACCATAAAGAAAGTTTTTTCCTCATTAGTCATCCTATCAATCAAACATTTGAGGATGAATATATGATTTATCAGCACTTTCCTGATCAAGTTTGTCACATTAAGTCTTTTTAATGTGATTTATCCCCTTTATATAGTCTATGAATTATTACAAAAAGTAGTGAGTTCATCTAATCTAATACAAACTCATGCATTTTTAAAATCAAGTATATATAACACACAACTCAACCAAATATCTAATCTTCTTCACAACCTCAATCGATAAGGTGCAATAATTGCTAATTAAAACTAAACCTTAATTAGTCATTGGTTATGGAACTTTATTATGAAAACCAATGGAATTCCTTAATTATGCCCTTATATCAATTTAACTTAAAGGTTATGAGACCTATATTAATTGTATTCAATGAAGAAGGAATTACATAGTATAATTAGTGTTCAAGGGAGAAGAATTAGCAGGAGGTTACAACTAAACTATTATACAGGAACGTAAATAGAACTTATAAATAAACAAATATAATATTAGCCACATATAAGTTTAACACGCCCCCGCAAGATTGAGGATCCTTCGGAGACTCCAATCTTGGACCGAAGCTGAAGGAACAGGCAACGACCAAGTGGCTTGGTGAGAAGATCAGTGAGCTGAGCAGAAGATGGAACTACCAGCAAACCATTAGCTACCAAATCTCGAACAAAGAAATAGTCCAATGCCAAATGTTTCATGCGTGAGTGGAAGACTGAATTTTTACAAATATATGTGGCGCTTAGGTTGTCACAGAATATCACCAGTGGATTAACCAGACTCAACCTGAGTTCGTATAACAGACTCTTAACCCAGAGAACCTCCGAGGAAATAAGATTACCACCCGGGTACACCAAGTACGCAGTAGTAGATTGACCGGCAGTGGTGCAGCCTCCCCAATCAGAATCAGTATACACGCATAGCGACAATGGTTGTCTAGCCCGAATGAACAAACCATGACAATCTGTACCTTTGATCAGATAACGAATTAGCCGTTTAGTAGCCTGCCAATGATACTCCGTAGGTGCATGCATGAACTGTGAGAGCCGATTAACTGCAAACGCCATATCAGGTCGCGTGATCACTAAATACTGCAGTAGACCAAGGAGGCGACGAAACTAGGTATCAACAGCCAGAGCATTGTCCAACTGAGCGGGCAACAATTTTTCTGAAGCAGCTACTGGTGTTGAAACATCCTTTGCATCATCCATCGTGAATTGTGTTAGTATATCAGTGATATACTGGCTTTGCGATAAGAAAACACCATCAATGGTAGGAACTACCTCTACACCTAAAAAGAATGATATAAGGCACCTAGGTCCTTAAGAGCGAATTGTGTCAATAGGGTCCCTATCAATTGATCAAGTCAATCAACATTGTTTCCTGGTAACAAGATATCATCCACGTATACCAAAAAACAAACAATTATAACATTAGCTGAATAAACAAATATTGAAGCATATGGCTGCAACTTAGAGAACCCACAACGCAGCAAAAAACTTTGATAACTCTTGGTACCATGCTCTGGGCGCCTGTTTAAACCCATACAGAGCTTTGGTTAACTTGTAGACATGAGACAGGAAGAGAGGATCAACAAAACTTGGTGGCTGCTCCATGTATACCTCTTCATTGAACGTTCCATAGAGAAACGCATTATTAATGTCCAACTGTCGCAAACACCGGGGGTTTCTCAATGCAACACTCAGAACCACACGAATGGTAACTGGTTTCATAACTGGACTATACATCTCAAAGTAGTCGCGACCAGTAGTCTGCAAGAACCCCTTAGCGACAAGTCGTGCTTTGTACCGATCGACCGATCCATTCGATTTGCACTTGACATGGTATACACACTTACAACCAATCGGGACACTTGTTCCGTGGGGCACAATTTGCCAGGTTTTGTTGCGGTGCAAAGCTTCGAACTCCTCGTCCATGGCTTTCTTCCACCGAGCATCTTTCAGTGCCTAAGCGACGGTAGAGGGCTCTAAAGTAGGAGGTAAGGGATGTATTGTGTCCTAGTTGACAACATATTCGTAGTACCTAGGATTGGGACGTCGATTCCTGGTTGACTGATGCACACCAGGCTGTAGTTGGGGATTATCGACTGTGATGACGGGTTGTGAGCGCGTAGAAGATGGCTAGCTGGGTGGTTGGTCATTTGCGGGAATAGTGGGCGACGAACTATGTGAGGAGGACGATGACGTATGATCAGAAGGGGAAGACGGCGGCGAGCTGCCACTGGAATTCGCCGGACTATCAGTTGGCGTTGTGTTCGGTTTGAGAAAAATAGGGGCAACGGGTGTGTTTGTGGATGGAGACGGTAGAGTAGACGCAACCTCTATAGAAGAAGAATGTGTCTTAACCAGAACCTGTGGAGGTACAGTATTCTGGGAACAAACTGTGGTTCGTGACTCAAGCTGTAAGTCTCGAAAATAAAACATGTTAGCTACAAACTGCACATGCCTGGATAAATAATTTTGATTTGAACCAAAATCAAGGCATTTATAGGCTGACAAAGTGTTCGAGTAGCCCATAAACACACAAGGACGAGACTTTGGCTCCAGTTTCTTGGTGTTATAAGGCCGTAACCATGGATAGCATAGGCAACCAAATGGCTATAACTTTGCATAATTAGGGGATTGGTTAGATAAAACATGATACAAAGACTGATTACCTAGGATCAGAGTGGGGAGCCTATTAATAAGATAAACGACGGTGAGGAAGGCGTAAGACCAATACGAGGTTGACAGGGAGGCAGAGTGTAGAAGAGACTTACCTGTTTTGACAATATGTGTGTGTCGACGTTCGGCCATCCCATTATGCTCAGGAGTGTGAGGGGGAGTAGTGAAGTACGATATCCCATGAGCATTGAAGAAAGAAACTAGTTTAATGAACTTGCCCCCATTGTCTGAGTAAACAGAGACAATTGGAAGTCCAAAAAACTTCTCAACTAACCGTTTAAATTGAGGAAAAATTGTAAACACATCTAACTTATGCTTTAAAGGATACAGCCAAACATATTTTGAGTAATGATCAATAAAACTAGCATATTAACGAAAATCATCAACACATTTATTAAATATGCTCAATACATCAGTGTAAATTAATTGCAGAGGTTTAGTGTTAACAAGAGTACTTGTTGAAAAAGACAATTTATGGCTTTTGTGTACTTTGCATGACGCACAATGAATATTATAACGTTGCAACACAAGTTATAACACCTTATTCGACGGATGGTCAAGCTGATGGTGCCACTGAGATATACGAGACAAATGCATAGTATTTATATATCGCATGCTCATATGACAGCGGTCCATAGTAGACACCATTAATGTTCGCCCCCGTAACAGTGATATCCCCAATCGAATATCCTTCACAATGAAATGGGAATCAAAAAATTCAACAGACACTTGATTAGTTTTGCACAGTTGTGATATGGACACTAAATTATTATGCAACTATGGGTGTGACAACCCAAAATTTATTTTCCTAAATTCTATTTTATAAAATCCCAAAATAATTATTTTTTCTCATTCGAAAATTTTTCTAAAATAGGTGTATGAATTAAATATTTGAAATCGTGATTTTTATAAATTTAACACCAAATAGTAGCTTATTTCGAAAATCCTAAGTGATGAGTATATTTATGTATCAAGTTTTGACCCAAAAACTCAATCTTAATGAAACCTGAGAGGAACCTGTGAAATCTGATCAATTGTTTTTACTTAGGAATATCCTTAGAAGAAACCTATTTTATCTCTAAATAATTGTAACCCATTTTATTACCCTAGCTTGGCCTAAAATTAGAAGCCTGATATTTCTAAAGCCACAAGACTAAATTACCCCTCTTAGCCAACAATTCATTCAAATGAGGACCTAGGGTTTCGTACCCTATATACGCATCACTTTTTACTCCTGATGAGCTCAATCCCTCTATTTGCCTCCTTCACTCTAAGCAAAAGAAGTCTGAGAGAAGAGAAAGAGAAATCACAGTAAGCTAGCTTCTCCACTCATCTTCATCCATTTCCTTCCATCTTCCTTAGGCATTTTTCATCTTCCATCTCCTTCCATTTCATCTCTTCTATGTTAAAGTGTATGTTTGTGTATGTGATGAATGTTGTATGTTTGTGGAGAAGCCTGATATTTCTAAAGCCACAAGACTAAATTACCCCTCTTAGCCAACAATTCATTCAAATGAGGACCTAGGGTTTCGTACCCTATATACGCATCACTTTTTACTCCTGATGAGCTCAATCCCTCTATTTGCCTCCTTCACTCTAAGCAAAAGAAGTCTGAGAGAAGAGAAAGAGAAATCACAGTAAGCTAGCTTCTCCACTCATCTTCATCCATTTCCTTCCATCTTCCTTAGACATTTTTCATCTTCCATCTCCTTCCATTTCATCTCTTCTATGTTAAAGTGTATGTTTGTGTATGTGATGAATGTTGTATGTTGTTTATGCCATTGTTTGAGGAAAATAAGAGGTGAAGGTGGAACCCATTGTTAAAGAAGAGGAAGGTTTCATACTAGGGTAGGCAAAGCTCAAGGTATAAACCATGGATTCCCAAATCTATTATTTTAACCCAATGTTGTTAGACTCTTGAGGTTTGATGCTTAGAAATGAATGAGAATGCATGTAAATATGTTTATTATGTGTTCTTGATGTTATATGATTTATTCATGGTTGTTTGGAAGAGTTTTGTTGAGCTCTGAGATCAAGAAAATGAAGATTGTGTCATCTAGTGCATCTCAGAGGAGCTCTCTGCCTGAGACTCGAGTTTGGCCGTGTGGGCCTAGCCAACGGACCCAAAGGGGATCCGTTGGCCTGGTCCGTTGATCAACGGACCAGAGTGACGGATCATGGAGTGATCGGTCACTCTGATCCGCGACTTGGCGGAGCCAAGTGGCGGGGCTTCTCAAGGCCCGCCACCAAGCCCCACCAGATCAAGCTGAGGAGAGGCCGGGCCCCTTGAGGCTCAGATATGTGTGTCTCGGACTGGGAATTGTGGGCCCGTAAGGCTCGAAGACTCGGGCTCGTAACGACACGCTAGTGTGAGTTGTATTTTCATGATTTATGAGTAGAAACAAATTGTTCAGACAAAGTATGATCCCTAGTCCCTGAGTATTTGATTGAATGTTTGAGTGCAAGATTATGAAGTAATATTTTAGCTTCTAATTGCAAGATAAATTGGTTAAATGTGCTATTTGCATTGTTTAACTCTTGAATAGAAGATTTGACAAGATCATTGAGATTCCTTGCATATATCACTGTTTTCCAAACATTGCATTAGAAGTCCATTTTCACATATGTATAGTAGAAGGCCAATAGTAGTGCCTCAAGATATATTCAAAACCCTCATAACTATTTTGGAAAATCTATATCTATTTGCATTTTATAAGCTTGTATGCTATTTAGATTTCCATCATGAGAAAGAGAAGATGCATGAGATATATATGTTATTTATATGAAGTGAGGAAAATCTATGTTTTGGAGGTTCCCGTTAGGACTATGTCCTTTCGGATGAAAAGATAAAGAAATAAGTTATGAGAAAAAGAATGAAAGGGTCACAGAAGATCGAAAGAGTACTTTAGAAGTAACTTGGTTGATGTTCCCGAGTTGCTAGGTTCGATACTACCCGCTGGGTTTGGAATCCTAGTTCGGGGGTGTGCACACTGAAAGTACGATACCTGATTCCACAGAGATTAAGAACCACGAGTACAGGTTCTGTGGGCGAGATGAGTATTAGGCCAGCCAGATTTGCCGAGCCCGGATAGATCTATTCACAATTTGTGAAGTTCCTACCTCCCCCACGAGTTAGGAAGAAGAGAAAAGTGAGTCAAGAGACTCAACAGAGATCCTCCACAGAAAAGTATACTTTTTAAAGATGGAGAGTATAAGTATATGCATAGTATCATATCTTTATTTATAGAATTACATCATGGCATAGCATATGTCTTATCTTGAGTATATGAGAAGTAAAGAATCATTCATTGCTTTAAGTATGGCATGAAAGCATAATCTTACTTGATAAGCATATTTCCAGTTCATTATCTATCTTGAAAGTATCATCATGATTGCAAGAAGTGAATAGTAGCTTAATAGAAGAATTGTATCACAGTTTCCAGTACATGTTATATGCAAGAGCATTATTTATGAGTTGATATCTGTTGATATGAGTATAGGTTGTTAAGCATATAGAAGTATATAAAGTATCCCTATTTGAGATCTATTGATTGATTTTCGTGATTGCTTATGTTCATACTTGAGATGTGTATGAACGCAAAACGTTTTCCAACCTATACCTATAGTATGTTACAGGGTTGAGTGAATTTATACTTAGCATTATTTGCTAACGGGTTTATTTTCCTATGTGTTTTATAACCCCTTTCAGGTGGATCTTTTGCATGATGAGAGCGCGCATTCACTATAGTAGAGTGTAGCTCTAGTATCCCGTGGAGGCTAGACTTAGTATTTCCCTCCCGTTTGAGACATTTTGTTTACTATGGTTGTAGCTAGACTACCGTATTTATGTTGGTGCGTAGACACCAAGGATTGTTTCCCCTTTTTTGTTGTTATGATGAGCAGAGACTCCATTTTGTAGTAGTTTTGTGTAGCCTGTGCAGTTACTCGGGAGTGGGTAACTGTGGCGGTGACATTCCCCTTAGTATGTGATTTGGATTTTATATCCCAACATATTTTAAATTCCCTTGTTTAATCCTATTTAGCGTGTTTTTTTTTTTGGGCTCTCAAGTTTAGAAAATGGGGGTGTTACAGTGGGACACACAAGACATTTGGAGAGTGGGCATGGAAGAGGGGGTGGGAATGGTGGACTGACCAAGATGAGAAATTTTTAAAGAATTACCATCATCCACGCGAATTTCATCAGGACCCATGTATTTAGAAAATGTCTGTAGAGGAGTCACACTTGGGTGGTATGGTGCGAAGCCCCACTGTCAAAGAACCATGGTGGAGATGACCCAACGGTAGAATTGGTCGTAGGTGGTTGATAAGTTGGAGTTACCTGCATGGGAAAAGTGTTATGTTCCTTTAAAAAACGAGCTAGCTTACGGCAAACTCGAGTTTCGTGGCCAAAAAAATTACAGAATTGGCACACAAATCCGGTTCGATTGTTCCCACCTTGCAGCTAGTTTTGTATGCTATTGCAATTAGTGTTATTGTTGTTGTTGCGGAACCTCCGGTTTGGCGTAGATTGTTGATTTTTCCCGGGAAGGAAAGGAACTACGTTGAGTGGCATTAGTAGTAGCCAACAGAGACTGGCGAGCTTCATCATCAACTTGTAACTGAAGCTCATGATCGGTTAACACATATGCTAACTCTCCCAAAGAGATGAGCTTTTCACGTACGCGAACTGCAGAGATGATGGAATTACACTCCTCTTAGTTGAGTGAGTATATACACAACCAGGTCTTCATCAGAGACCGGGGACTACACCAATGTAAGATCATCGACGATGGACCTCATGTCATTTAAATAGGCGGTAACCAGAACCTCTCGAGTTTTTAGTGAGCTTAGCTTTGAGGGAAACGATTCGACCTCGGGAGGAACTAGCGTAACTTGCAACTAGTCGTTGCCACGCTCATGAGCTGTTGCAGCCGAAGCTATGAGGGTTTGAATTGTGTCAGAACAACTCTCTAAAAGGGCACTAATAATGATTTGGTCTTGACGAAACCAAATTAGATGTGCCGGATTTGTGGTGGTTTTTGCAGGGTCGGCAAACTTGGCTGGTTCTTTAACAGAACCATCAATATAACCAAGGAGGTTGAAACCAATTAATGTAGACTGAACTTGGCGTCTCCAGACTGAAAAATTTGTGGTGGTGAGTTTAATAGGGAAGTGAGATGTAACAGTAAGATGAACAATGTCGTTGGTGGCAACAACAACACTAGACAATGAAAGAGAAGCCATTGATAAGAAAAGGGAGAGAAAAAAAAAACTTTTGTATGAGATTGTGGCTCTTGATACCATGTAAAGGTTATTAGAACCTGTATTAATTGTATTCAATGAAGAAGGAATTACACAGTATAAATAGTGTACAAAGGAGGAGAATTAGCAGGAGGTTACAACTAAGCTAGTCTACAGAAACGTTAATAGAACTGATAAATAAACAAATATAATAGTAACCACATCTAGTCTTAACATTTAACATCATGACTATGTTGATTATCATCATTAAAAAATTACTTTGATTTTTTTTTTTTTTTTTTTTTTTTTTTTGTGATGTGAAAAACCTACAGCAATTATTTAAGGGTGTGCATTGAATAAATACATTTTCTTTGTAATAGCTAACAAACTACACTAGAGAGATCATGTGCGATAGGTTTATTTGACTGGGAATGAGTTGGCAAGAATTGAACTCATGACATTTAATTATGAAAATAATATTCCACCTACCCAGCCACGTCTTTTGGAACGAAGTATCATAGCCAGTTCTTATACCATGGATCAGGGTCCACCTTGCAAGGTGGATCTTGGTCCTAAATTTTGTATTTTTAGTATTTGAATTGTGAACTTCTAGAATATAAATTCTGTTTCTAAGTTTTGGAAATTTGTGAATACAATATAGGATCATCACAAATTGTGAATTTTTAAAAGGTAAATTGTGAACATTTAGTATGTAAATTGTGTATCTTTGACCCGGG
Source organism: Ipomoea nil (assembly GCF_001879475.1). Taxonomy (NCBI): domain Eukaryota; kingdom Viridiplantae; phylum Streptophyta; class Magnoliopsida; order Solanales; family Convolvulaceae; genus Ipomoea; species Ipomoea nil. The sequence continues at coordinate 734,211 of NW_017617183.1, forward strand.
TCCACCTTGCAAGGTAGATCCGAGTCTCCATAATAATTTGTCTATCATAGCGGCAAATTATATTGTGCACCGCGGTGTATAATCGATTATGCACCGAGCTTTAAAACGACGTCGTTTTGTTTAATGAAAGAAACAACACCCTTTTCGCGCCGTTCTGCAAAAAGTAACTCTGTTATTCAGTTTCATTTTGTATACACTGCAGTGTTAGTTCAACACAACTACATTTTCGTTTCGATATAACTACTGTTTCATTCGATATTTATACACTCAAATATGTGAAAATGTTATTTAATTTTATTTTATATACACTATAGTTTCATTTAAACACAATTACATAATTATTTCAATATAACTACAACTTCATTGCACAATATACACTGCAAATATGTGAAATGTTATTCAGTTTCATTTTATATGCACTGTAGTTTCATTTAATTTCAACACAACTACAGTATCATTTTAATATATATATATATATATATATATATATATATATATATATATATATATATATATATATATATATATATAACTACAGTTTCGCTGGGTAATATACACTAAAATATGTGAAATTGTTTTTTGAGTTTCATTTTGTATAACTATAGTTTCGTTTCAACACAACTACAGTTTCATTTTGATCATTTCAATTGCGGTTTCACTTGATAATATAAAAATAATAAGTGAGGCAGTGTCAGTTTAGATACATTGTATATAGTTTCAGTTGGTAATTAATACACAAAAAATACACACTCCGTTAACTGTAACGACACACCATTTTTTACCATGCACCGCGGTCCACGATATAACGACCTTATCATAGCCAACCCTAAACAGAAAAGAAAAAAAAAAAAAAGACAACAAAAAAGAAGAAGAAGAAGTTAGGTGTTCCCTATTGTATAGTTTAGCCCATCAAAAAGTAATCAGTATGTACACATGAAAGGTGTAAACCAATTATCGACTTTGATTTTTAGTTGAGACAAAAAGCATTATTCAAGGGTTTAGAAGAATTCTTGAGGTAGGACTTCTAAAGTATTGATTACATATTACTGAAAATCGTCGCTATTCATAATCATTTAATTTGTACAAAAATGTATCTCTCTACGAATATGCTTAAGTGATGCATGTTGTAACTTGTAAGAAAACTAATGACAAGGTCAGGCTGTGAGTTGGACTTACGTACTAAATTGGATGATTTTGGATTGTAAAATGACAACAAAAATGGTCGTACATTAAATAAGTATTTTAATTACGTGTGAACTATTTGAGGAAAAAATTGCCAGTGGATGAAAACACGATTATCTGATTCTTATGCGTTGTACCCTACGATATCACTAGCTAGTTTTGTTTCCAACTTGACTTTAAATTTATGTAGGTACACGAATATATTTTTAATTTAAACAAGTTTGACTTTAATATTAAAGATTTAAAATGAATTAAAATTAAAATTTATTTAAAATAACTTGACTGCATGCTGGAATTTATAATATTAAAAGATTATTTTCAATAAATAACAAGCACAAGAAAACGAATTGAAAGGTAAGAATTTAGTATGATTCGAGTGAAACGCTCTTTTCTTAAAACCTTATTTGCTACCTCCCTTTGGTGCTAGGATTTTGACTCCCCTCGTTGTCAAGTTGGTTGGACCGTTAGTTTAGTAACTATAAAGTTCTAAGTTTGACTCCCAATGGGAGCAGTTTATTGGTCTTATTGGTGTGGTTCTTTGTAGGTTAGAGTCATAAGACATAGTTTGCATTGAAAGTTTACCCAGTGCAATAATAGAGCACATAGTAGACACGATGTTTTCTGTATTGTAGAATTTTCTTTTATACGGGGGTGTTTGGTACACCGTAATTGCAATTCTTTTACAATGCAATTCTTCGGCTTGACAAATTACATTGTTTTGTTGAAGAGAATTGTAATTCGCTCATTTTGTTGAATTGGAATTCATGCCTCTCCCTATGAATTCCAATTCAATGATGCATGGAAAGGAACAAGATAAGAAAAAGAAAAAGACTTTTTTTTTTTATCCTTGGTAGTTATTATTTTTATTATTACATAGGGGCATTTTAGTCTTTATATCACTTATTTCCTTCACATTCCCAATAATTTTATTACTCCCTACCAAACTGTAATTTAAATTCCTACTTTATTCCTACCTTATTCTTTTCCCACCGAATTATAATTCATTGCCCCCTTAATTCTTTCCTCTTAACCAAATGCTTGTAATGTTAGTAATGTTTTTTTTTTTTTTTGGATATTTTTATATGAGCAAAAAATATTTTCACGCGTCACTTGATATGGATAATATAGGTAGGCTTTGCAATCATTTTTAGGTGAGAAATATTATTATTATTATTGTTTTGCTGGAATAAAAAAATGTAATTATATTATTTTTAATTCATGTGATAGTGATTGAGTAACAATCAAGAGACTAATGCAAGTAAATAGAAAAATATCAAATAAAACCACCTACTCTTGCTCACAATTGTACATTGTTAAAATAAAAAACGTGTCTGGAGTTATCATATCGTTGTCGGATTATATTAAAGTGACATGTTAGGGTCATCATTTCCACCTAAAACTTCTTACTTAGACCAACCTTAATGGTTGAACTCAATAAATTAATTTTTATACTAATTCTTTTTTTAATAATTAAGATTTTTCTGTTTCATCATATTATATCCAAAACTCTAATGAAGTCGCCCAAGGACCATGAAGAAGTAAATCCCTATCATCTATACACTAACACCTTAAATTTTATGAGGGGTCAACTTAGAAAACAAAAATTAAATAAAATAAAATAGATTTTTAGCGACCACCTTAATTAAACGCCCCAAACACTTTTTTTTTTTTTTACTTTTTCTTCTTTTGAACACTAGAAAATATCAACTTATCTATATCTATATATAATTAAAAGTAAAATCCTCCTTCTAGTATTTTTCCGCTCAAACTCATTGTATTGGTTAAATTATTTAATTATGGTAACCTATGAAATAATTAATGATGGTAATAGAAATCCTAAAAAAATATAGAATACAAGAATATTTAATTATGATTATATTATTATTATTATGCCTCATGGTCATTATATACTAACAGAACTTGACAGAAAAATAATATATATATATATATATATATATATATATATATATATATATATATATATATATATATATATATATATATTGGTTCCTGTGAGAACAGGTCTTCCCGTGCGGTCAGTGTGGCACACACCATTAGGTATGCATAAGTGCACCATACAGTGTTCGAACATTGTGTGGTGCATTATTTATGCATACCTAATGGTGTATGTCGCACTGACCGCACGGGAAGACCTGTTGTCACAGGAACCCTATATATATATATATATATATATATATATATATATATATATATATAATTTTTCTGTCAAGTTCTGTTGGTATATAATGACCATGAGGCACAATAATAATATAATCATAATTAAATATTTTTGTATTCTATTTTTTCTAGGATTTCTATTACCATCATTAATTATTCCATAGTTTACCATAATTAAATAATTTGACCAATACAATGAGTTTGACAGTATAGGTTTAGACACACTGTAGTGTCTGACGCGCGGTGCATGATATAATTTGTCGATAAGATCAAAATATATTTTAGGAGAAATCTAAGAATCAATTTCATCTATTCATCAAGATAATTATAATGGATATGGTTTTATTTTTTTTTTTATATATAACTTTGAAAGTGTTTTTAACATTATAGGGTGCAGTTTTTAATAGTTAGAGTGCATTTTTGGATAAATTCTAAAAACTAAACCTAAAATTTAATCGTAAACCTAAACCGTATAGTAACACTATTAAACTTTAAACTGGAAAAAAGTGAACATATAGGCCCTGTTTGGTAAAATGGTTGTTAGCTGATAGATGTTAGCTGATTAGGTTAATTAGAGGGTATAATTAGTTGATAACGTACGTTAGCTGATTGTAGAAATGTGTTTCGTAAATTAGCTGTTAGCTGATAGCTGTTTGATATAACTTCTTTTCTCAAAAAGCTAATTGAATAAGTTGCTTTGAGCAGCTTTTTGAATTTTAGCATTTTGAAGATACAAAAAGTTAATTAACCAAACACTTCTATTGATTTTTTAACCAAATTAAATCAAACAATTAGTGATCAGAAAGCCAAAATTGACCTATAGGCCGATTATTTTTACCAAACAGGGCCATAATCAAAATTAAAATAAGAAATACTAAACCAAATAAAAAACGAAACCATAATTTTTAAAAGGTCTTTCTAAGTATACTGCATTCTCAAACAAGTAAAAAACGCATAGTATAGTGTTAAAAAGTGCACTGCATTGCTAGTGGAATTGTTTCTATGTCGACTGTAAAGAATGTTTTATCATTCCATCTATCTTTATTGTAAACGTTTCAGCCTATGATTAATGAATTAGCTTCTCTATTTTTACTTTTTTTTTAAAAATGCACTGTATTGAAAATGTATTTTTGAAGTTGGAGAAAATTATAAAAATGCATCTATGATTTTTTCCTCGCTCTAGAACCGTTAATTAGATCTGACTAGATAAATGGTCGAGATTGATTTTTTGGACATGCTTTATATATATATATATATATATATATATATATATATATATATATATATATATATATATATATATATATATATATATATATATATATCATTTAATGAGCTCAGATCAATGATCGAAAATCAATAAAAAGAGGAAAATGCTAATGCATGCATTTAGATATGTTTGGTGGTGCATTTAGATATATTCGATAGTGCTTTGAGTTCAATGCACCTCAAGCATTTTCGTGTGCTCCAAAGACCAACTAACACATAGTGCACCATAGACTAGCATTTGGTGGTGCATCACAAACCAGCACGTAGTTCACCATACACCACTACTAAGTGCACCACAGACGAGCACTTAGTACACCCCAAAAATATACTTAGCTTGGTGTATAAAATTTTAAAAGTTAGTACACCCATTATAAAAGTTTTTTTTTTTTTTTTCATTTTTATTGATTTTCAATCATTGATTGAGTTCATCTTATTGTCCATATATAGGGGAGGGTTACTATGAGATCACCTTTTTAGGTGAGATTGTGAGATAAAATCATGGGCATCAATTTAAAGTTTTTTTAATAGTTATGACTTATGATTGATAAGAGTTCAAGTTGAAAATTACTTAAAATAAATAAAATGGGTGAAATAGTAAACTAATGTGGAATTTTATTATTATTATTATTATTATTATTATTATTATTATTATTATTATTATTATTATTATTATTATTATTATTATTTTGTTGAAAATGTAGGAAAATAGCTTAAAATGGCATTTTAAGTGGTTATTTTGTGGTACAATTATCGGTGGGGTCCACTTCTGATTTGGGTCGGGTCAAAGTGGATTCGGGTTCTTCGTAGTGAGACGAAGAGATTGATATATTGTACGCTCAAAATGGATAATGGGTGAATGAGATATTGATTCTCAAAGTAGACCCATTGAGTTGGATAAATGAAGGGAAAAAGTGAGCTTTTGTCCACATTGGTTTGGAAAGAGGATTTGACCCCCTTTTATACAAGAGCTCTTTTGGAGCTTGTAGAATTGTATAGCATAGAGGCTCTCTCTCTCGTGCGCGGGAGGGGGGGGGGGGGGGTGCAAATCAAATTCCAACTAGAAACGGGATCGAAAAGGCTTGATTCAAGCCCGAGCTCGTGTGCGCCGGCACATGCGGACACGAATGTCGTCCGGAAATTGGCTGGCCTTACGGGTTAAGTTATGCCAAACTTCGGTATCATTTTTCTGGTGCTCAAACGTCAAACCGTAGCACGCCTAGGCCACGACGCTCGTAGCATTTTTGGGAGGTGGCGAATAAGGTTTTAAGGAAAGAGTGGTCTCTTGACTCACGGTAAAAACCCTTACCCAAACACGAGCCATCTTTTTCCTTCTTTCGGTTTTGAATTATGCTTCTAAGCAAAAATCCCCCTTTTCTGATATAGTTTGGTTGGAATTATAATCTGTGGATTATAAATTCCATTTGGTTGATATGTATATATCTTTTCCGTAGATATTCATGCTTATAACCATGGTGGTCTGATTTATATATATCTTTGTGTGTGTATATATATATTTTAGATATATATATCGAATAATATTCTATATACTTTCGTGTGTATATATAAATATTATTTTACGATATTAAATCGATTTTTGGTTCAATATCACCAACAATTTTAAAACCTTATAATTTTGACGATGAACAAGTCGATGGATTCCAAAAGTGTTGGATCCGGGAATGTTGCTCGTGGTGCACATTCTAATGGTCGGAACGGAAACGATGTTTCATATTCCGTGATGCCAGTTGATGGCAGCAACGTTGGAAATGTTATTTCCCTGGGAGTTGCAAAAACACACGATGGTGCTCCGGAGAACTTTGGTTCACGATCCGGTAGACTAGTGGCTAATGGCACACAAGCGGTACCTATTGTGTTGCCTAGTGGATCGGCTAAAAGCCACGAAGGATCCTATGATGGTGTGACCACTACATGGTCTGAGGACTACTGTAGTGTGACCAATGACTTCAACCGTAATCAAAGGAAACTCAAGCGGAATCTTAGCTTTCAAGAAGATTATGAGAATAAGGAGAAATGCCACTATGAAGCGAATCGTCATCCGGGTGAAAAGGTTGAGGACAATTTCGCTATGTTTAAAACATGTGGATGGTTGGACGAGTGAGGTCACAACCAAGGTACCCCCGATGTGCGCTATGGACCACCTTTTGTGGAGTGGACAGTTGAGAATGGAACAAGGCACACGGGTTTGAAGGACTACTACGAGATAGGAATAAGGAATTTGTTTCCAATGTATTTTCCTATTTATTTATTTTGAATAAATGTTGTAGTATCCTTGTGATACATTTTATTATTGAATAAAATGAATCGTTCCATTTGTGTGTATTGAACTTTGTATATTTTAAAATATTCTTGTGTGATATTTTATTATATATATAGAAGATTCAATGTGGATGCCTAGTGCATCAATTAGCATTATTTGGAAAATGCAAAAATGGCTTAACGGCCGGAACGAAATGTAACAAGCGTGTTACATGTTTGAAATCCAGTAAAAGGACTTTGGTTCTAGGATAGTTCATGTTGAACGATACAGATTTCAAAGTAGGATCAATTTGTCAAAAATTGAGATAACTATATAATCGTGAGCATCATAGCTCAAGTATTGAATATTTTATATAATATTCTAAGAACGATTATATGAGTTTGATTCAACTAGTCGGAAATTTGGTTGATTTGTTCTTGTTAATTGTGTTATAATTAATTTGATCAAAATTCCAAATTATACTAGTATGAAATGTGATTTAAGACAAATTGTTGGGACGTTAAAATTAAGCTTGGCTTAACGAAAAATGCTAATTAGACTTAGCATTGTTGAAGTGCTAATTGTGGTGCTTAATAGCACTGGACGTCCAAAATGTTGAATTAGCACCGTGCAAGGGGCTAATTAAAGTTAGCATTGTAAAAATGCTATGTAATTAGCACGAAAGGAGGTTTGGTTAATTGTGTAATTAACTAATAATCCTAGTGCTAAGTAGCACTGTAATTATAAATTAAGCAACGAAAGGTTGTTGTGTGTTTATAATTTAAAGCAATGGAAGATTGCTTTGAGATCATCGCTTTAAGTTGCAACATTGATTCGTGCTTTGTGTAGCATGTTTCGTGCTTCATTACTAAGCATTGATTCGTGCTTCAATTTCGGAAGCACTGGTTCGGGTTTGTGGCCTTTCGGTCAAATCCCGAATGGATTCGTGAGGGCTAATCTGTTAACACCCATGAGATGTGTTAACTTGTAACACATGTTTGTTCTTTATTCTTTATAAGAATAAAAGAGAAAACCAAATTAATCGTGGATTAATGCAGTTATGAACGATCGATGTGGTGAACATGAAACACCTATTGGTGATTTCGGCAAAAGCGTTGGTATCGTACTCGAGCGTACGACACGGTATTCACCTCGACCGAACATTGTTGCCGAACATAAATATCAAGACGTTGATAAGTTCGGGTCTACCTCAAAGTATGTGGGGGAGACAATACTTTGGACAAGTAAGTACCTTTTAAAAAGGTTACCCTGTTGGTCCCAAAGGGGTGAGGTAAAAGTCTAGAGGGGGGGGGGGGGGGGGGTGAATAGACTTTTAAACTTTTCGCGAATGCAACAATTGCTAAGGCAACAGAGATATCAAAACTCTTAACTAGATTGTTAGAGTCTTGTACGCAGCGGAATAATTATAGTAAGCGTGTGTGATGATTGTGTCAAGTGTATTCTCGTGATAGCAGTAAGTAAATAAAGCAGTAAATGACACAAGGCAATTTATAGTGGTTCGCGAGGTGATGTAATCCTCCTACTCCACTTGCTCTTTTCTCCAAGAGCCAATTCACTATACCCACCACTTCTTGGTCCCAAGATACAATGAATTTCCGTGATCTAGTGCTTTGATCACTAAGCCTACACTAATCACGCCCAGTGCCTCCGACACTGCTGCTTCGGATTTCACAGCTCCGTGCTACTTTCCAGGATTTCACAGCTCCGTGCTACTTTCCCCCCGTCTTCCACGATCCGGTCGACGTATCCCGTGATCTGGTGCTTTGATCACCAAGCCCACACCAATCACGCCCAGTGTTCTCCAACACTGCTGTTTCGGATCTCACAGCTCCGTGTGACAATCCAGGATTTCGCAACTCCGTGCTACTTTCCCCCCGTCTTCGACGTATCCCGTGAACTAGTGCTTTGATCACAAAGCCGCACTAATCACGTCCAGTGTTCTCCAAAACTGTTGATTCACTTGTTTGTAGAAAAACAAGTTTCACTGACTTTCCAACTTTGAGACTTCTTGAATGGATCTTCAATATGCAGCAAGTCTCTCAATGATGAAGAATTAAACACTCTTGAATATTTTCTCTTTGAGCTCTCTGAGTGTTTTTCTCACTTTGAATATATTCTCACTTGTAGCTTTTTCAAGCAGATTGGATTCGTTGGAAGTATGGAAAGTATGTTGATCTGCTTCATTCTTCATCCTTTTATAGCTGGTCTTGAGAAGTTGTCCGTTGGAAAAAGACAATCTCAAATTTGAATTGTAGATCTTCAAATTTGAATTCCAAATCTTAGATTTGAATTCTTGTAGCCTTTTGCAGAAGATCTGTAGCCTTTTCAGAGGATCATATGAAGAGACTTAAAATATTTCTGCTGTAGATCTGTCTTCACGTACTGATGAAGTGTTTCGACCAATGATATGTCTTTGATCTGGGTCTCATTTTGATGGTGAGATTTGATTGAAATCTCCAACTTCATCTCATACTTCATCTCCTTCTTAGTTTCGAATTTCTTCTCGAGGCTTCTTTATAAAATTGTAAGGAGTGAGTTTTGAACCTGAAACCTTGCAGTTTATACACCAAGCTTCCATCCATCTCAGTTGTACAGATTATTGGTAAATGTAGCATTCCTCTTGATGTACTTCTTTCTCTCTATAGATGCTTGAGCTTCAAGATTACTTTATGAAATTTGCGGTTGCTTCTCGTTTCTTCCATATGAGATTCATCAGTATGACTTTATTCTTTGAGTTGGGCGTGTGGGCTATTTTAGTATACATATCATACGCATACATCTTCTTCTTTGTATTTTTCCCTTTCTTCATATTTGTTAATTTTCCTTTTGTGGTCTATGACACGCCTACACTTAACAAATAAAATTGGGGATTCTAAAATACAATTTGGCATATCAAAAACTATTACAATATATTCCTAACATACCTGCATGAAATTCTTACGAATTGTGGGTACGTAGGAAGTTTTCCTACTAATGCCTAAAATGTGGGGGTGACTTGCCAAAGGTGTGTATTGGTTCTTTGTACACGAGTCCTATAGTTTAGATGTACATAAGAACGCAATAAATTGAATCAAGAAATTCATCGTTCCTCGAAGAATGTATTTATGTGAAGGTTCAATAAAAGACCTAGCACGTTGAAAGGAACTTTCGGCGTAGCTATGGTTGAAGGGTATGAAAGAGAACCCGAGCTCAAAGCTGTTAGACTATAGTTTTAATATATTATTTGTTATGTAGCTTATAATATATAGTTGTGTATTTCTGTTAGAGATCTAGTCTTATGCCTTTTAGATAGTTCTCTCTCCTGAGAGTATATGTGTAATCTGAATTCAGTTACTGAATGATTAATCCTTTCCACACTCATCTGGTATCAGTTAGCAAATAGGATCCTGTGATTCAATTTTTTGGTTTTCTCTCTCCTCTCTTTTTCGAAAATGTCACAGTGTTCAGAGCGTACACTCACCACCACCACCGTATCTTCCCCAAACACCAACCCCAATTCCCTCCCAAGTGCACATCATTTTGTGTCACTCAAACTTACGCACCGAAATTACCTTTATTGGAGAACCCAGATTATTCCTTTTTTGCGTGGACAAAGACTGTTGGGATTCATCGATGGATCTCGACCGTGCCCGTCGCCCGTGCTTGAGGTTCCCGCCGGCGACTCTTCGGATGGCACTCCCACCACCGCCATTAACCCGGCTCATGAGGCTTGGATAGAACAAGATGCCTCCATCTTGTCTTTACTGATTTCTTCGATTTCAGAAGAGGTCATGTACCTCACGCTTGGACAGACCACATCGCGTGAGGTGTGGCTTGCGGCGGAAACAGCCCTGGGGTCATCATCGCAGGTGAGATGTCTCAATCTCATGGGGCAGTTCCAGTCCTTGCGGCAAGGTGACGCCTCCACACAAGAGTACCTCGGCCGGGCACAACATTTGGTAGAAGATCTTGCGCTGGCTGGACGGACAATGACATTATCGGAGCAGAATTTATATGTTTTCCGGGGGTTGCGAACGGAATTCCGGTCCATGGCAGCCTCCCTGGCGGTCTCCGGTACACCGGTGACGATCCCGCAGTTAGCCGACTATTTACAAGCGCAACAGTTCATCCATGAGGATGACATTCCAGTGCAACAATCGGGAATGGCGAGTGGACAGCAGTCGGCTCTGTATGCTGGCCGCGGCAGGTGGCAGAACGGCGACGGTTCTCAGCGCGGTGGCCAGTCGCGTGGAGGAGGTGGCCAATCCCGTGGTGGCGGAAACCGGCGCGGCGGTCGTGGCCGTGGAAATCAGCGAGGTGGTGGACTCCGGTGTCAGATCTGCCGATCTCAGGGACACTCTGCGGCGTTCTGTTATAAGCGTTATTCCGAGCCACCACCCTCCCAGGCTCACGTAGCAGTCGCCGGTGATGGAAGCGTCCCGGCGGTGACATCCTGGCTGCCGGACACGGGAGCGTCTGCCCACGCCACTCCTGATTCCGGCGCTCTCGGGCAGTCCACAGAGTATCACGGAGACGAGGTTTTAAGAGTGGGAAACGGCTCAGGTTTGGTGATCTCGCGTGTTGGTCATGCAGTTATTCCTTCCGTTTCCAAATCCTTAAAACTGTCCAATATTTTACATGTCCCTGAACTCTCTGTTTCATTATTATCGGTCAATCGTTTCACAAAAGATAACAATTGCTTTTTCGAATTTCATCCTAATTTTTTTGTTGTGAAGGATTGCACCACGCAAGCGGTACTTCTTAAGGGACCAAGTTTCGGGGGCTTATAGTCGCTATCAATTCCGAAGTCACATTACGCGTTCGTCTCAGCTCGTGCCTCTTCCCTGGTCTGGCACCAGCGTCTCGGTCACCCACATGGTCAAGCCTTGCAGCGTATTTTGAAAAATTGTCCCGTTGAGTCAAATAAAAGTGTAATGCCCGCATTATGTAATCCGTGTCAATTAGGAAAATCATCCCGCTTTCCTTTAGATAGGGTTATTAAATCAAGTAATAATGTACTCGAACTCATTTACACTGATATTTGGGGTCCTTCGCCGGTCCTTTCGGCGGATGGCTCGCGTTATTTTGTATTGTTCGTAGACGATAATACTCGCTTTTGTTGGTATTATCCTCTGCGACTCAAAACAGATATTTATAAAATTTTTGAGCTTTTCCGGACGATGGTAGAACGAACGTTTTCACGTTCTATCAAGTCCATCCAGTCTGATTTGGGGGGGGGGGGGGGGGGAATATCAAAAGTTACACAAAGTCTTTTCATCCTTAGGAATTGTGCACAGGCAATCATGTGCCTATACGCACGAACAAAACGGGCGTGTAGAACGCCGACATCGGCATATAGTCGAGACTGGCTTGGCATTGATGGCACAAGCGTCTATCCCATTCCGTTATTGGGATCACGCGTTTGAAACTGCCACATTTCTTATCAATCGTCTTCCGTCAGCCTCACTCCAGTTTGATACACCCCACTACCGCCTATATCACGAACCACCTAATTACACGTGGCTTCGCGTGTTTGGCTGTCTATGCTTCCCTTATCTACGCCCGTATAACCGACATAAAGTCGAGTACCGATCAAGCCCGTGTGTCTTCTTAGGTTACCCTCCATCTTTTAGGGGTTACCGCTGCATGAGTCTACACACCAGGAAAACCTATATCTGCCGCCACGTCCGCTTTGATGAAACTAACTTTCCTTTTGCAACAGTTGGTTCTTCTCAGGCAAATGGCATTCCATCCGAGCCCAGTGCACCATGGGCCTCCAGTCCCGTTGCTCATCACGGTGGCGAGACTGCCCCGGCTCTTCCACCGCCTAACCCTATAGCTGAATCTCAGCATGAGCCCCAAGCTCGTGCTCGGACCCGGCGTCGAGCTAAAGATAGGCCACAAGAGCGGGCTCATGTAATGCGTCTACGCCACCAGACTCGGGGAGCCGCAGAGGAGTTTCATGCCCTCACTGCGTCAATTCCTGATCCTACTTGCTACTCGCAAGCAATTGGGCATTCCCACTGGCGAGATGCAATGGATCAAGAGTTTAATGCGTTACTACATAACTGTACATGGCAGCTGGTTCCTGCCACATCAGACATGAACATCGTAGGGTGCAAGTGGGTTTTTCGTACCAAACGGAAAGCTGATGGTACTATCGAGCGCTATAAGGCTCGCTTAGTAGCCAAAGGTTTCAATCAGGTCGCAGGGGAGGACTTTTTTGAGACGTTCAGTCCAGTGGTCAAGCCCACCACAGTCCGGATTTTATTATCTCTAGCCGTGTCACGCGGGTGGACTCTACGGCAATTAGATGTTCACAACGCCTTTCTTAACGGCCGTCTGTCCGAGACTGTATATATGCGGCAACCTCCAGGGTATGAGGACCCTGATCGCCCGACTCATGTCTGTTACTTACAGCGTTCTCTGTATGGGTTGAAACAGGCGCCACGGGCCTGGTTCAAACGTCTACACGATTTTTTGCTCCACACAGGTTTTGTAGCTTCGAAGACCGATGTCTCCCTATTTCACTACTTGGAGGGAGACTCGAGGGTATTCCTTATTGTCTATGTCGATGACATCATCATGCTAGGAGATGATGCTGTCCTTATTGATCGTTTGTTGGGCAAGCTGGCTACAGCCTTCAAAATTAGAGATCTTGGTACGCCAACGTTCTTTTTGGGTATAGAGACGCTACGGGTTCCCGAGGGCATGCTACTCACTCAGCGTCGTTATATGCATGATATCTTACAGCGAGCAGGCATGGCCGATTGTAAGCCTCTTGCAACCCTGGCATCAGTCTCCCAGCCAGTCAGTCAGTCATCTAGTCTGTTTGACAATCCGACGCAATACAGACGCTTAGCCGGGGCCCTACAGTATCTTACCATTACTCGTCCATATTTATCATATTCTGTTAATCGTCTTTGTCAATTCATGCATTCGCCTACAGATGAACATTGGGGACTGCTGAAGCGTGTACTCCGCTACATACGAGGTACCCTGGACTATGGTCTTCGTATTACCGCCTCAGTTTCATCTGACATTCAGGCTTATTCCGACTCCGATTGGGCTGGTTGTCCTGTTGACCGAAAGTCCACCAGTGGGTATGCCGTGTTCTTAGGGACAAATCTGGTCTCGTGGGTCTCTCGCAAGCAACGCACCGTGGCGCGGTCTTCTACAAAAGCCGAGTATAAGGGTCTGGCTGATGTCTGTGCTGAGGTCACCTGGGTTGTGTCTCTCCTCCGTGAGCTTCGCTTGGGTCCGACAGCTCCACCGACATTATGGTGTGATAACCTTGGGGCCACCTATCTGTGTACAAATCCCGTGTTTCATGCCCGCACTAAACACGTCGAGGTGGATTATCATTTTGTTCGGGATAAGGTGTCTTTAGGAGATTTGCAGGTTCATTTTGTGTCTATTAAAGATCAGCTTGCGGACATATTCACCAAGCCACTACCAGCGGCTCGCTTTGGGGTTCTACGTAGCAAGCTCAATGTGTCGTCACACCCACCTTGTGCTTGAGGGGGAGTGTTAGACTATAGTTTTAATATATCATTTGTTATGTAGCTTATAATATATAGTTGTGTATTTCTGTTAGAGATCTAGTCTTATGCCTTTTAGATAGTTCTCTCTCCTGAGAGTATATGTGTAATCTGAATTCAGTTACTGAATGATTAATCCTTTCCACACTCATCAAAGCTAGACGTAGCAAGAGAGCTAGGATTGGAAAATCCCTTGGTCCAGATTTTCTGACATAGATGCTAGAATGTGACACGCATATTCTAACTTGTTTACTAGAAAATAGATTGGATTTCCTGACATGGTTGTTAGAAAACAAGCCTCGAACGTATGTAGAAGTGTTGACTTCTACAGGTGGACCAACCCGAGAGAGGCTACCGAGAGTGAAGTAGATTCTATCTTAGAGAATCATACTTGGAACTGGTTGTTCTTCCTCCAGGTTGTAAAACCTCGGGATCCTAAGTGGATCACTAGTCAGAAGACAAAACCGGTTGGTTATATTGAAGTAAAATGGTCGGGCTTGTAATTATAGATTACATGCAACGCGAGTTCGTGCCACGGTTACTTCGATATATATTCTCTTGTGATGAGAATGGAATCCATTAGAATGATACTTGCCAAAGCCGTTTAGCGAGACTTGGAAGTTCATCAAAATGGATGTGTCGCTTTCTTAGTATACATGGAACGACCTGAGGGTTTGTGGTTCCACGATGTGAAAAGAAAGTGTGTAATTGGTGAGATCATTGTATGGTTCAAAACAATTGCCTTAAAATTTGGCATGTAGGTTTGATCATACAATGATGACTTACGAGTTTAGTATAAATAAAAGTGACTAGTGAGTCTACGTATTGCGTACGATAGACGGTGATATCACTGTTTGTTTATACACGATAAACTCATCGTGGGTAGTAACGATCAAATGATCAATTTTACCAGAAACATGTTAAATTCGAGATTTGACATGAGAGGTGTGAGTTTGGCAGATTTAATCTTCGAGATTAAAATCGTGAGAAGACCGTATGGTCTCGTGTTAGGCCAATCTCATTGTGTTGATTGAATTCTTCCAAAGGATATTAATCAAGTGGCTTGGACACCGTTAGATACTAACGTACAACTAGCGAATAATCACGAAGATTGTACTTCTCACGGAGAATACATTCAGATTATTGGTAGTTTAATTGTATCTAATGGGTTGTACTAGGTCGGATGTTGCCTTTGCGGTTAACGAACTCAGTAGACATACAAGAATAATACGGATATCAAAGGATGCTAAGTCCATCAAATGCTACGTCTTTGCGTAGGCAAGTGCAGTTGGTTGTATGGAAATTATCGAAACAATTTGTGATAGTTAAGATCCATGACGGGATCAAAGCTGAGAGCCTTACACTCGTGTCACGAGCGAGTAGGCCGAATGGCTATGCCAATTTTTCAGGAATGTTCCTAGAGGTAAACTTGTACTTCGAATTTGTGTGCGTTGCGATAGTCAAAGCCAAAATTGGTTAAGTACAGAGTTAGATGTGGAATGGTAAGTCTAGACTTATAAGTCGTTGACATAATACCATTAAACAATTTCTAAAAACAGGGGTTATCTCTATTGACTACGTGATGTCAAAAGATAACGTAGCGGCCGCTAACTCGCTAACCCGAGGGTTAGCAAATGGTTCTGGAGAAGTTGGAACGAGGAATGGGTCTAAAGCCCTTGGACTAAAAGTTCTATAGTGGATACCCAACCTAGCTGGCACCTAGGTTCAATAGGACAACTAAATTATGGAACGGAGCGTGTCACTGTGGGGGTCTCGGACTCCCTACCACTCCTCGTTAGAAACAGTGATTCCCGCATGAGGCTAGCACGTTGATGCTTTAATGATTCGAATTTCGGTAGACATATGTGAGTATGCGGGATACTCGAGAAAGAATCACCAATGTAAGAGAGAAGTGAGGGTCGCTTCAAAGGAGAATTGTTGGACACAATTCTTTAGAAACTCTCGCAGAATCAGGAACGGTGACCCACGACCAAAATGGGCACACTCATGAGAATAGAGCATGGTTGGGAGGTTCCTGTGTGAGATATGTCATCGTCTACACAAATGGCAGTCGGTTCAAAGACATCACGTTCTATCGTACAGCCAGTAGAGTAAACATGTCTTCATAAGGGAAGGTTCAAAGGGTATAGTGACTCCCTACCTATCCTATGCAGGGATCGACCGTTTGAACACAGTTGTTTCTGATTTCAAAATACCCTGAAAATCAAATTTTCATTCATGTGGGGGATTGTTGGAAAAATAGCTTAAAATGGCATTTTAAGTGGCTATTTTGTGGTACAATTATCGGTGGGGTCCACTTCCGATTTGGGTCGGGTCAAAGTGGATTCGGGTTCTTCGTAGTGAGACGAAGAGATTGATATATTGTACGCTAAAAACGGATAATGGGTGAATGAGATATTGATTCTCAAAGTAGACCCATTGAGTTGGAAAAATGAAGGGAAAAAGTGAGCTTTTGTCCCACATTGGTTTGGAAAGAGGATTTGACCACCCTTTTTATACTAGAGCTCTTTTGAAGCCTGTAGAATTGTATAACATAGAGGTTCTCTCTCTCGCACGCGCGGGGGGGGGGGGGGGGGGGGGGGTGGGGGGGAGGGTGCAAATCAAATTCAAACTAGAAATGAGATCGAAAAGGCTTGATCCAAGCCCGAGCTCGTGTGCGCCGGCACCTGCGGGCACGAATGTCGTCCGGAAATTGGCTGGCCTCGGTATCATTTTTCCAACATGCCACTAGGGTTGTTTCGGCTTTTTCTGCTTAGGAGCCGAAACTGTATTGCAGCATTATTGTGTCGGCCTTGGGGCCGAAACTAATGTCTCGGCCAGGGGCCGAGACTTTACAAGGCCGAAAGTTTCGGCCTTGTAAGGCTGAACGTGGGATTAAATTCTTCAACTGCGGAATTAATTTTAGATTAATTCCAATTTCATTTTTTGAATTTAAATCCCATGTAACGGTTTGCCGTTTCAGATGTTACAAAGCTAAGATTAATGTCTTTGTTTAATGCTATTGAAGTCCAACATCCCTATATAAGAAGGGGTAGAGGGCAGAAGCTTTTACAACAAATATACACACCAAGAACAAGCACAAGAACTCTACACAAAATTTTGTTTTCAAGCTTCAAAATACTTCTGCTTCTACTCCTTTCTTAAGTCTAACTGTGTTCAAGGCTTTCCTCTAGTTCGCCGGGTCCGTTCGTTTGGGTGCTCAAACGTCGAACCGTAGCGCGTTTTATCCTGGGAAACCTAGGCCACAACGCTCCTAGAATTTTTGGGAGGTGGCAAATAAGGTTTTAAGAAAAGAGTGGTCTCTTGACTCACGCTAAAAACCCTTACCCAAACACGAGCCATCTTTTTCCTTCTTTCGGTTTTGGATTATGCTTTTAAGCAAAAATGCTCCTTTTCTAATTAGTTTGGTTGGAATTATAATCTGTGGATTATAAATTCCATTTGGTTGATATGTATATATCTTTTCCGTAGATATTCATGCATATAACCATGGTGGTCTGATTTATATATATCTTTGTGTGTATATATATAAATTTTGGATATATATATCGAATAATATTCTATATACTTTCGTGTGTATATATATAAATATTATTTTACGATATTAAATTGATTTTTGGTTCATTATCACCAACAGAAAACTAATGTGGATGCTTAAAAGAATTTAAATAGATAAAATATCAATACCATATTTCTAGCATTTTATTAATGATAGGAATGCGAACAATAACATCTCTAATCACTAATAATCGCAATTACAATGTGTGTGCATGTTAACCTTTTATGATTGCACATGCAGGGGTTGCAATTTTAGGAAAGCTATGTTTGTAGTCTTGAGTGTACATGCACGAGTGTATTAACGGGTGTATGTAGTTAACATGGTGTATGATGTCGGTAATAAGCAAATAATTTCAGTAGGTAGCTCCAATCATTATTGTCAACGGCTTCGGTAAGAGGGGGAACAAATGTAATACAGTGTGTGCAACAACAAATTGAAACACACAATGTTTTGTACATATACTTGCACACGCGGAATATGTACACGCACACGCTTAACCAAAGTAATGCACCCGATGATGTATACACTTAACAATCTCATATTTGAGTAGGAGTTGTTATAAGTCTGAGACGCACACGGGGTGTCACATGTGTGCACACGCTATATTATCCTACGCAAACTCAAGTCCAGTCTCATGCACACACTAATGCCTACGTTTAAACCATCACACTTAGTAGTCCATACCAATACACACAGATTTTATTATTTGCATTCTTACCATTAATAAAACTCCTATAAATATGGTATTGATATTTTATCTATTTAAATTATTTTAAACATCCTACATTAGTTTACTATTTCACAATTTTTTTTTTCAATTTTAAGTAATTTTTAATTTGAACTCTTAGATCAATCATAACCATTAAAAAATTTTAAATTGATACCCATGATTTGATCTCACAATCTCACGATATCATATTATCCTATATATATATATATATATATATATATATATATATATATATATATATATATATATATATATATATATATATATATATATTATGGTTCCTGTGAGGTCAGGTCTTCCCGTGTGGTCAATGCGGCATACACCATTAGGCGTGCATAAATGCACCATACAGTGTTCGAAAATACACCAGAATGAAATGCCAAAAAATACACCACAAAAAAAAAAATACACCACACATAATGGTGTATTTACAAACACTATGTGGTGCATTTATGCATACCTAATGGTGTATGCCGCACTGACCGCACGGGAAGACCTGACCTCACAAGAACCTGACCCTATATATATAGAGGGGTGATCACATGTGGTCATGTTATTAGGTGTGGTCATATGGTCAATTATAGGCCATTAGATTAGATAGATCCAATGAATCATATTAATCAAGATTTTTCTAGTATTTTCGCGCACATCCTCCTACCCAGCGAACTGCAAGGGTAAACTCGAACACCGGAATAAGGAAAATCAAATTGTTGTGTGTTTTATTACACCATTGGTGCATGTTGTCAACACTGTTGGTGTATTCTGAAACCCGGCCGCTATAAATGGCCACTGTAATTACCATAACACGGGAATACACAATTGGTGTGTTTTACTGTGGTGTGTTTTATTACACTATTGGTGTATGTTGTCAACACTGTTGGTGTATTCTGGAACCCGCTCGCTATAAATGGTAACTGTAATTACCATAACACGTCCATTTACCAAAACGCGCGAAAATCTTTAGAATTACCACTGCCGTTAGATTAAACTGATTCAACGACACAGATACAACCACACGACCACACCTAATGACATGACCACATATGAACGCTCTTCTATATATATATATATATATATATATATATATATATATATATATATATATATATAGGGTAGGGTTCCAGTGAGAACATGTGCTTAGGTGAGAACGTGAGAACACATCATGTGCATCCATCTAATATTTTTTAATGGTCTAGATTAGATTAAGTGTGTGCAAACGCGCATTAAATGTGTGCAAACACACTAAATCGCGTTTGCACACATTTAATGCGCGTTTAACCTAATCTAGACCATTAAAAAATATTAGATGGATGCACATGATGTGTTCTCACGTTCTCACCTAAGCATATGTTCTCATATGATCTTAAATCTATATATATATATATAGTAAGTATAATTTGAGACAGAAAGTCATATTCGATTATCCAACATTACCATCATCTTCTGCTAGCAACAACTTTCCTCCTTTCTTGCGCACGTGTTGAACAGATAAAGTGATAAACTTCGTAGTTCATATCATATCACATGAAACACTTCAGATAAGTAATCAAACAATTAATTAGTTGGATTATATATGTGCTTTATGTTACCCAATCAAATCCTGCGTAAAGTATATAAAGTAATCAATTAAAAAGAACAGCGCAGCTAAATAAAGCTTGTCAAACATTAAGGTTGGTTGAGGATAAAATATACTCCGTATTAAATAATATCTTTGTTTCTTTATAATTTTTTGTTGGAATTAAGGTTACAAAATACATTCTTCAATTCTGAATCAAAATTTAAAAATATTTGAGTTCATATATATACTAATTTTTGCGCGAATGGATAATACCCAATAATTATTTTTAAATAACTATTTTAAAGTATATCAATGTAATCAGGGGCGGAGCCAAAGGTATGCCAGGGGGGCCTTGGCCCCCTCCCCAATTTTTTTTTTAAAATATTAAATATGATATTAATTTTTTTTTAAAAAATATTATATAGAATATTAAAATTTTGTTGTTCCTTCAAAATATTTGACCCCCCTCGCACTTAAATTAATCCTACAAGCTAAGTTATAAACTTCTTCATCTTCTCAACATCTCCCGTTGTCTCCCATTTCAAATTATGTATTCACTATATTGTTACTCACATTCAAATTATTAAACCTAATTTAACTTACCTAATAGTTTCTCTCTCTAGAACCATACATATATGCGGTATTTACGTTATAACAAGATAATTTGTCATTAAAATCTATGCATATTTTTCAAGTTAATTTCTGTTTCTGTTTTTGTTTTTTTGTTTTTGTTTTTTGTTTTTTGTTTTTGTTTCTAACTACATGGTTGGTTAATTTTTATTTCATATTCTATTGTTTATTTTAAATAGTAGTTTTGTTTTATTCTAAATAATGGATATGAAGGTGCATTTGTTTGATTAATTATGTGGATTTGTAGTTACGTGATAAATGTTGTATTTAATTTAACATGCATAATAATGTAAAAATTGTGTAGTATATGTATTTAAGAAAACAATTGATATTATGTTATGTTGTGAAGATGGTAGTTTTCAAGAAATAATCAATAGTCTTCTTAAAACATGTGTGAATGTTTTCATTTTTTTTAACCGTACAAAGCAATGTGCATTGAAAAGCATGTTACAAAATAATTTAATATAGATTAAATTATAAATTATTTATTCTAAACTTTATTAAATTTGTAATGTAATGATTATTTTGAAATATGTTAACTGGATATCAATGTATTTGATTTAGTATTTCAACCGTAGTTGCCCCCCCCCCCCCCCCCCCCCCACTATACAATCATGGCTCGGCCCCAGAATGTAATATTATATACTCGTTCATACATAGGCAAATAAATGTTGAATTTATTTATTTAAATTGATAATTTAAAGTATATAAATGCAAGATAATATATGAGAAATTGATTATAATTGTCATTAAAATAAATATTTAATTTAGCTAAATACTTAGTCTAAAAGCGATAGTCTAAGTAAATACAACTTTTGAATTATAGAACTATTTGTTCATAATTTTTGAACTATATATAATATATTTATAATTATGACAGTTTTGGAACCGTGTCCACCTTGCAAGGTGGACACGGTTCCACAGCATAATTTGCCTAGCATAGAGGGATACATCGTGCAATGAGATTATAGTGTAAAAAGCTTTAGATTTGCCTTGATGTATATATGACTGTGATCTTAGTTGTACTATGAACTCTTTATCTTACAAGCACCTATTGATTTTTAGTAGTGGTAGTTTTTCCCCTACATGTTTCATGTGTTGTGGAGATGTGTATAGTAGGTTATCATGTGAAAGTATTGAACAAAATATTAATATTTATTATATTTGTATAAAGTACTTGGTAAATAAATATATATAACATATTTTGTATTATAACTTTGATATTTAATTACAAGATAATGTAAAAAGAAGACAATGGACAATAATGTAGAGAATATAATAAATTAATTAATTTGAAGGTAAGGAATCTTTGAATTGTAGAAAATAAAGATAATATAACTAATTAAATTATATCTCTTTTTAATTTGTTTATAATGAGTATTTTTTTTAAAAAAATAAAGGCATTATTATAGACATCTAGTTCTAAATTAATTAAATGCATACGTAT
Organism: Ipomoea nil; assembly: GCF_001879475.1. NCBI lineage: Eukaryota > Viridiplantae > Streptophyta > Magnoliopsida > Solanales > Convolvulaceae > Ipomoea > Ipomoea nil. Next base: position 756,583 of record NW_017617183.1, read on the forward strand.
TATTTTTTGTTGTAGCTACTAATTTATTTAATTTAATAAGAGTTATAAAGCGACGTACATACTTTTCATCAACAATAATGAAATCATTGATTTTTTTTTAATTTCCATTCGTTGTTGAGACAAATTGTTTTGAGAGTTAATGACAATTGCTACAATTGCTGTCAATTGCTAATAAATAATTCAAAATATATTGTCAGAATAGATATTGTTATAATGATATAGTAAAAATTAAATTAACTTACAAATTTCTTTAGAAGTTTTCATGCATTGATAATATTATGATGTGTAAACTTATTCAATTGGAGCCAGTGGGATGTCAACATTGTCAATTTTTTGAAAATTGGTCGTACTGTTTTATAGTCCAATTGTAATTGTATTTATGATCAACAACTTCGTAGTTAGGTCATGCAGTTATGACAATGATGTAAGAATAATTTTTTTCGATAAAAAAATAATAGTATAATATTTGTAAAGTAATGCACAATTGTACCATTATAAAAATACATACAAAAATATTAATACCATAATGACCTAAATCATTCAATAATGCAAAAGCGTAATTGAAGTATTAAATTTTGTTCTAAATAATCAAAAGAAGATTAATTAAACGAAAAAAAAAAAAAAAAAAACTTCACCTAAATTTGTTTTTTTTTTAAAAGAAAAATGCAAGAAAATCAAATAATTTTTAAAGTTTATAACCTTTGATGCTCATTATGTATTTAGTCGGGCTAATTATTTGACCAAAGTTTATGTTAAATTTTATATTATATAATTTTTTAATAAGTTTTAACATATTCGTAGTATATGTTTAACAATTATGCCAACTCTAATTGGGATGGGGTTCGAACCTAAGACGTTTTTATAAAAATCAATGAGTAAGTTAAGAATAATAAATAGTTAACGAAATATTCCTTTACTAAAGGTTATACTAACAGAATATAGGGTTATTTAATGGAAGAAAATAATATAATAGAGGGTAAATAAGGAAAATCATTAAATAATACTAAAATCAAAATAATATGAACCATTATATTCATTTTAAAAAATAATTAAACTGACATTTTTTGTTCCAGTTAAGGGCCTAATATTATTGGCTCTTATAAGATTTATTAATATATATATATATATATATATATATATATATATATATATATATATATAACGGAAGGGATTGATGATCGAACTTTTGACTTCTTAACTTAAGTAAGTAGGTAGGTTAAAGATCAATGTCACTTGACCACAAGGTGTTAGACAAAAAAAAAAACAATGCAAATGGTACTTTTTTGGACTTGTATATAGTATCAAAATTTTCTAATTCTACACTGTGTGACTAATCGAGATTTGATTTAAAACTAATATGAATTTGACATAAGTATTTCCACCACTATGACTAATATTAATTCCGCTACCCAATTGTCAAGATCAAACTTTTATCACTATAACAAAAGTTATAACTAATATAAGACAAAATTCAATTTCCTCTTCCCTCCCAGTATCTGCCAGACAATTGTCCATCTGTGTTTACCACTATACCAAAAGTTATAACTTGTACTAATAGTGCAACTTTATCTCATATACTTACATAACTCAGCGTTATGTTTTGATAAAAAGATGTTAGACTTAATTCTCCAACTTCTGTAGAACAAAAATGTTTCAATATCAAACAATCTCGACTAAAATTCACCGATATCTCCACATTTACCCAATCCAATTTTCTAGAAATGCTGATTGGAACAACAAACCAAGTTCAAATTGAATTTCTCGTAATCTTGACTGAAGTGCAGGCTGCATGCATAATACTCATAGTTGTTTACTTGTTTTGTTTGAATTGCGTGTTGAATATGGAAGCTAATTAAGCTTAGCCAATGTTGTTTCGTTCCATCCAATTTTAGTCGTAGACTTGTCGCATTCAATGACAAATTTGACAATGACGTTTTGGATTAACTTTAAGCAAAAAATAATTAATTCCAGAAAAATATCATATTTAATTTTTATTTTTTTTGCCATAACCTAATCTAATAACTTCTCCCGTCCACCATCTGACCAATCATTATTATGCGGACCATATTATCAAATAATATACATTCAGTACACAAATAATTAGGCCCGACCTTGAAAATGGACAGGCTAGACCCTTGCCCATGGCCCATGCTTAGAAGGGGCCCACTACCCTATTACATTACCTAATATATATATATATATACACACACACTGTAGAAGTTTTGTATGATTATTGAATGTACATTGATGTTATTGTAATCGAGCTTCGCTTAGTTGGTAAGATCAAACTTGTTACATTTAATCTTTAGGTCAAGGGTCAAATCCCCTTGTCTGTAGATTATAGAAGGCGTGGATGTTAGCCATTTACTTACTCCGAGGGGCGATTAGTCAGGGGAAATTAAGCTGGTTGAACTAATTAACTTTGTCTTTTATTTAAAGGTATGAGAACTTCTAAACAACCGAACTAAATAAGCGATTCTACTAAAGGGTAGTTTACAAGGGTTTGTAGTCTACCCTAGATAGAATTCTTCTTCCGGATTTTCTTCCAATTAATTCGTGGGGTCCTCGTCCCCTAGAGCTACGTTTTCTGCGTCGATCTCGGCTTCGGCTTCGAGGTCGGCCTAGGTACGGCTAATGACGAACACCTTTCCGGGTGCCCCGTAATTCCCCCGATTGTTCGTGTTTCCTTGTTGGGTTATGGCCGTGGGTCATGCGCTTGGGGGTTGAGTGCACTGGAAGGCCTTATGTCCTTCTCCCCTGCAGTTGAAGCATCGTAAGGTGTTTCCGAGGCAGTCCTTGCCCCTATGATCCTTATTGCATCTTCTGCAAAGGAATGGTCTTGCGTTGGTTTCGTTGTTCCTCATGGACGATCCTTGATTATGTTGGTTAACCGTCCTTGTGTTAGAGTCGTTCCTTGCTCTTTTCATAGGCGGTTCTCCACTTCCGGTATTCCTCTTGCGGATTTGTTCCTGAACTCCTCTTGTAGAAGTTGGATCCGGTAGAGGTCGGCGGCGCCGGTTTAAGCCTCGTTAAGGGTTCAAGGTTTGCTTACGATTAGAGCCTTTCGAGCTTCGAAGTTGAGGTCCATCACAAACTTCTCTATCTTGGTCGTTTCTGTAGGCACCAATTCAGGCGCGAAATGAGCTAGCTTGAGAAATCGTTTGTGGTATTCCATTACCGTGGCCATCCCATGTTTCAGGTGGAGGAATTCCTTGTACATGGCTGCCCTTTTGTGCGCGGGGTAGAACCGTCCCCGTAATCGTACCTTTAGGGATACCCGGTTGAACCCCGGTTCTTGCCTACAAACAGGTCCTTCGTGGACCCACCAAAGATCGGCTTCGTGCCCGAAGTAGAATGAGGCTATCTCTACACGGCGTCCCTCCGGGCATTCTACTACCTCGAAGATTTTGTCGAATGATCGGATCTATTCTTCGAGGGTCGTGGGATCTTCTTCTCCTGAGAAGATAGGCGAGTGATGGCTTGAGACTTGTCGAGTTACATCTGAGTTTCCGTTTGGCGGTGGTAGTGGTCGGTTATTGTTATGGAGGATGGCGTTGCTTAGTGTCTGGGCGACCTGAGTCAGTTCCTGTGGGTTCTGAGCAAGTGATTCGCGGGCAGAGGGTTCAGGGGTCCTTGACTGACTCCTTGTTGGCGTCATTCTGGTGTTCTACAGGGCCAATATTGATTGCAACGGTAAGTTAGGGGTTTGCATCCTTACCTTGATGCTATAATTATGGGGAATTCTTAAGTTAAGCACAAAATAGAGTAAGGAGAAGTTAAGCAGATAATGATAGGTAACTCACAGCCTCACCGCGCGTCCTAAGATTCCTAAGTCCTAGGTATTAAAACACCTAGAGTTAAAGCTTAGCATCCTAAAGTCTCAAACTTAGAGTACCACCCTAGTTGTAGCCTTGATTCTTAAAACCTAACTCTTAACATCCCAAGTATGTAAGTACCTAGAGTTCAAGCTTAATGTCCCAAAGTCTTATCCTAATTAAAGGCATTGTCCTAGGGTCGAACAGAGGCTCTAATACCAACTGTAACACTCCTAAATTCTGAGATATTTAACACTTGTGAAATAAAGGCAAATCCATTGATTGAATGCCAAATAGAGCATAAAGCTAACCATAAGTGTCGGGGTGCTATGCCACACCTAGGTTTGAGAACCTAGGTGCACAGGCTAAGCTAACTAAGCATAATAAATCCTTAATTCAATTTCAAATATAATCCCAAGGCACGCAGGCCTACTACTGAGCTAAGGCTAATTAAGCGAAGTCCCAGGCTCGGACTAGCGCACTCCGAAGCTAATGCTCATCACCTGAAAAACATCCGGTATAACAACCATCAGCGAATAATGCTGGTAACCCACTCCAACGCGTTAAGTACAATATAGGTAGATATAAGAAACTCATTTTGAAACTAGAATACATATATACTTACGAGACTCTAGTTTAAATCCAAGATCAAGACTCAAGGCAGAGACTCAATATCATAAGATAATCATAAGAACCAGTAGGCACCATAAGCATGCAATACAAGACATGCCAGGCAGATATGCATGCAAATAACAAGTAGATGCAACTAAGGCATTCAATACAATCAATTAGCAAGTAGTCATCGAAGCACACGATTCATCCTCCAACCTTATACCAAGTTCCAAACTTGTAGCTCCCCTCCGTCCTTATATCAGCTCCAACCTATACCTCCAGGCCACCCTTATATCACCACCCCTTATGCCTCCAGACAACTACATGCCCCGACCGACAAACCACCTATCAACCACCAACATATCAAGATGGTGTTGCAATGCCATTCAATGATCCGCGCCTCTAGTGCCACTATCAAGGGGTAAGCGTATATAGCTCTAACATGACACTGCAGCACTTATAACCTGACCCATGCTCAACGGCAAGCAAGTCTAAGGTGGGTGTGTGCCTTTAGCACAGTCACCGCTATGGCATGTACCTTTAGTACAATGACCGGGCGCAAATGGTGCCAACCGCCAACAATTCTTTTCCACCAATCACAATCTCATCATCATCATCATCATCATCATCATCATCATCATCATCATCATCATCATCATTCACACCGGCCATTGCGCAATGGCCACGATACTCATCATAATTCAATCAATCAACACATAATCATATAGCAATCAAGACACAACAACAACGACATGTATTACACATAAAATCCTAGAACGATGCCTAAAACACCAAACGAGACTCATACACGACAAACGGGGTGCAACGGGACACGGGGAGACAAAAAACGGGGGAAAAACATCACGACTCCTACCAACTTTCCAGCGGGTGGGCGGCGGGTGGAGGACCACCCGCCGGCGGCGGCTCCCTTTTCCTGCGGGTGCTCGGGCAGTCGCTTTCCCGCCGGCGGCCCGCTGGAAACCGGGCAAGGGGCAGCGGGTAGGTGGCGGGCACCCATGCCCCCACCTACCCCCCACTGACTCATAGGCAACTTTTGGTCCCAAGATCACTCGTGGAACCCAAAACCATGTCCAGACACATTCAAACACATAACGACAACACCAAGTATTCAATTAACGGAATTAAACCAAGAATCACACCAATTACATTCTAACACGATTCCTAAACATACCAAGACCCAACATAAATCATATAACGGTCTAGGAGCATCCGGAACCACAAGAACATCAAGAAATCTATATTGAAAGTCCTAAACACAAGTCCTAGGCTAGACTCAACGCCCGATCATGCATAATCCCACCCAAATATACCAAGAACAACATAATACAAAATTCACGATATAACCCTAGGGCTCTAGACATAATCAAAATACAAGATCATTCATATAATCAATCATAGTATCAAGAACATCAAGATTATCACATAAACATCAAGATTATCACATAAACACAATATAAACCCTAGGCAAGGCTCTACCAAGACTCGAACACAACATCATATATCAAAGGAGCCAATGAATAAGATATAGCAAGGAAAATAGGTTTTGTCGAGACATGGGTTACCTCTTAGCCCTATCAATATCATTGGCTACTAAGGTTCTTCTCTAAGATCTTCTTCCCGTGGATTCTCCTACGTTTGGTGGCAAGGGGATTCCTCTGTAGGTTTCTCTCTGGGAATATTTTGTGTGGTAGAATTAACTGTGGTAGGGTTTCTAAATGCTTTCTAAGTCCCTATATATATATATATATATATATATATATATATATATATATATATATATATATATATATATATATATATATTTAGGAGTCTCAACTAGGGTCTGAATAGTAAGGGTCCACTTATCCTATTTCTTATAGGATTAAGGATTTGGTTTAAGGATAAGGGTCCAGGGTCCATTGTGGACCACACTAATTTATTGAAGGGAATCCTAACCAATTTGAAACCATTTTTAATTATTATTAACGAGATTGGTTAAATGATTAGTCCGGGATTAAAGGTCGTAACACGGGGTGTTACAATACCGCATGTTTTTCAGGTAAGGATTAGTTGACTGAGAACATGCTAGAAGGAGCTGTGGTTCCTGGCTTAGTTAGTATTAGCTTAGTTAGTCGACCTGTGAGTCATGCTTGTATTCGGATAATGATTATGAATTACGCTTTGTTTAGTTAGTCTTAGCGTGTGCATCTAGGCTCTCTAGCTTAGATGTGGCATAGCACCCCAACACTGATGTTTAGTTTCTGCTCTGTTTGGGTATTAATGATAGCTTTGTCTTTATTTCATAAGCTTTGATGGTTTTAAATTATGCTAAAAATTGGGGGTGTTACAAGAAGCAAGTGTGCTATAGATGTGGGTGCGAAGGGCACTGGTCATGCACGTGTCGTTCCCCTATGCACTTAGTTGAGGCTTATCAACGAATGTTGAAGAGCGATGAGAAAGGCAAGCATCAGTCAAAGAATGAGACTCATCATACCAGTTTGCCTGAAGCAAAGGCTGTATTGGATGGTAATGATGATCTATTGCAATATAATTTGGAAGATTATGGTGATCGTGAATGATCACTTTGTGATTGGTTATGGACACCTATCTATTTTTCTTGGGCATTAATATGTGATTCTTGATAACTATGCAACTCTGATTTATGTTATTTTCATAATATATGATATCGTTGATATTGCTGTTTTTGAATAATTAATATCTTGATTAGGCTCATATAAGAGAATTTGTTGTTTCCCTGTTGACAATCAATTAGTTGCTATAGGCCATAAATATTACATCTTGTAAATAAACTTGATCATAGTAACATGGTCAGGTTAGATGATATGAGCCTAGTATATTGCATATAGCTTTGTCTAGAAGACAAATTCATAGCGCTAATTATAGCTTTAAATTTTGAGAATATATATTTGCCCAGAAGATTGGGCTTTAATTTTCTAAGTCACCCTTTAGAATGAACCTTGATAATGAATTCTTGGTAAAAATGGTCCACCTATCCCATCAATCCCTGAAGGATTGCTTATATCACCACCATAGCGTACTTCTAAAAGGGCTATCAAAAGAACCTCTGTCTGTTGGCTAAATGCCAATAACCCATTATAGGGGATCAATACATATACTTAATAAAAAAAATTTCCTCGGCATTAGGGGGAGAAGAGTCCAAATCTAGTGGAATGGAATGCCAAGAAATTTTATAAAATGAAATCGTTATTTAAATACACCACTAGTTAGACTGAACTGAAAGTTCATGAGATAATCGATCTGCCAAATATATCTATTGATCATATTGATCATAAAAGAGTGACTAGGTCCCATGTACCTTCCCCAACTTAGACCAAATATATCTATCGATACTCCTTGACACTAGAAGTGTAGGAGATATATCGGTGAAAGAGATAAGAATCATAATACTAGATCTAGTAAAGAAACATTGTCACTCTAATAATTATGTCATGCAGACGTTCGTCCAGATGACGAAAAATCCTTGTAAATAAAATTATGGGTGCACCAAACAAACACAATACTAGGGATGCGGAACAATTAGATCTAAATACCTTTTGCGAAATGACAACAATCTGGTTGATTTAGAAATTGTCATGGATTCTACGGGAGAAAATTATGATAAAATATTATAGTTGTCGACAACACAGTTGCCTTTACAAATTGCTCGTTATACGACAATCTGGATCCGGAGTTAGGCACCGGAAGTGTCATGACTATTTAACGTATAAAGGAGCAATTAAGGCATAGCTCGACTCGCTAAAATTAATATATTCACTTTATAACAATACACCATTGAACGTTAACCCTGAAGGTTACAAATAGGTGTGTGCACGAAAGAGAAATAAGAATAACGAGGGGATATAATTTAAAGCGAGTTTGTAGCTTATGGGTTCACACAGAGACCCTTTGATTCTAATCAAATATACTCTCCCACGGTAAATGGCATTAAGTTCTGCTACATAATATTATTGGCAGAAACCCCTGATGGACTTATAATTCTAGAAATGAGAAAATGATAATTGTAGCATGTACGACATTAAATTACAATGGTCTTTATGTGACCGGAAACAATATAATTAATAATTGACTGAGTATTTTTTCCCCTCTTGGAGAAGGAATATATATTTATTATGTGACATTATGTTCTCTTTAAAGAGTTGCGAATGGAGTTATTATCCTCATGCAGAAGGAATAATATGTACCATTATGTGCTCAATAAAGAGTTGATAATGAACTTGTTTATTATCTCAGTCAATATTACAATATGTACCATACATTCTTTTCTACACTTATTTTGGAACAATGTTGTCTTTATATTAAAAAGTGTAGACTTTGAAGATTGTTATCTTCAGGGGGAGTGTCATTCATTTGAATCAATCCTGGAGATTATACTTAAATCAATCTTGAGGATTGGGTCTTGAAGACCAACAACTGTACTCTTTTTCCTCTAATTAAGTTTTCGATATTATTTTCTTAATTAAAGGATTTTTTTTAATGAGACAGCTAGTGCAATACATGAATTCGCATATCATGTACTCTTTTCCTCAACAAGTTTTTTTTCTCACTGACTTTTTCTAGTGAGGTTTTTAACGAGACACGATTTTTGGTATAACAATGTCAAGAAGATTATGCCCAGAAGTCTTTATGGTTGTACTCTTTTGAAAATCAAATGAGCTTATTGATAATCACATTATTATTATTATAATAAATAATAAAGTAATTATTAATAAAAATTTATAAAACAAAACTTACAAATAAGAGCATATCATAAAATCTTAATTATTTTGATCACACAATTTCTATATTGATATAATATTTATAAATATTTTTTTTTAGTTAAAACAATTTCAAGCTTTTCTAGATTAATTTGTACACGATGACACACAATTGAACTTATAAACTACATTGACTAGATAATTCAAAAAAAAATAACTAAATTATCTTTTAAAATATTTTTTTCATAACTACATCACAAAATATATTACATATACACAACTCATTATAAAGTTCACAAAATAACACATATTCTAAATATCAGTAAATTACTCGAATAAAAATAGATTCAAAATTTGATATGAATCACAAATCAGTCTATATTATAAATCTCACTATAATTAGAAATAGAAATAAATTTCATAAGCGAATACAATATATATACATATATATATACATATATATATATATATATATATATATACATATATATATATATATTTATATATATATATATATATATATATATATATATATATATATATATATATATATATATATATATATATGAGGGAAAAGGGTCAAAAAGGCTCTTAAACATTTGTTAAAGAGTCAATTAGCCCCTCCAACTTTTTAAAGGTGCAATTACACTCATAAACAATGCATTTTGATGCAATGAAGCACAAATATAGGTAAATGACTTGCTATCATAGGTCATTAAAGATCCGACCATTTTAACGTATTTTCAGGGAAAAAAGTGACCGTCGCCCGTCGCACGGTTGCCGGTCATGGACTCCGTCGGTGACCACTGTGGTCACTTTCTCGCTGGAGAAGGCAACCCAAATCTGGATTGCCTTCTCCGGTCGAGGAGGTCACCACAGTGGTGGCTTTCTCGACCAGAGAAGGCAACCTAGATATCAGGTCATTTACATCGGAAAATGGTCGGATCTTCAATGACCTATGATAGCAGGTCATTTACCTGTATTTGGGCTTCATTGCATCAAAATGCATTGTTTATTGGTGTAATTGCACCTTTAAAAAGTTGAAGGGACTAATTGACTCTTTAGCAAATGTTTGAGGGCTTATTTGACCCTTTTCCCTATATATAATAATATTCCTAATCATCTTCTAAAGTGGGGGGGGGGGGGGGGGGGGGGGGAGTTTTTTGTATAAAAATGCATATAAGGGTATTCGATCCCTTGAATCTTTGATCACTGAATCCCTTGACAGCACGTTTGGTTCACAGAATGAATCTGGAGGGAATAGGAATGCTATTCCTCAGGGAATGGAATAGGTAAGGAATAGAATAGAAATTGTATTCTGTTGTTTGGTTGGCTGAAGGAATAGACTTTAATAATTGCATTCTAGTGTTTGGTTGGTTAAAGGAATAGAAATGGAATAGGTTTTAAAGACATAAATACCCTTATACATAATAATAATAATAATAATAATAATAATAATAATAATAATAATAATAATAATAATAATAATAATAATAATAATAATAATGAATATGATTATGATATACTGAATGTTATATATATATATATATATATATATATATATATATATATATATATATATATATATTTATTTATTTATTTATTTATGTTTATATTTATATAGATGTATATGCATGTGTGTGTGAGAGAGAATAACAATAAGTCAATAATAATAATAATAATAATAATTATTATTATTATTATTATTATTTTTATTATTATTATTATCATTATTATACATATAAATATTTATATTTTTTTTTCCCACTTATCCCACATCGGTTGGAGAAGTAAAGAATGGAGCCTTGAGGCTCCTATAAAAGGAGCCTCAAGGCTTCATAATTTCGATTGCAATGCTCATCCGCTAGGCAAGCTTGCAATGCCCATCCGCTAGGCATGCAGATGGGCAGGCTACTTAATTTAGGAGCCAATTAAGGCTCCATAATTAAGGAGTCTTATGCAGTTAATTTATATATATATATATATATATATATATATATATATATATATATATATATATATATATATATTGATAGATAAAAATTATAATTAATTAAATATATACATTTATATAATACATTATATTTATTAAATAAATATAAATATTATATAATGTGCAAAGGGTATTTTTGGTATTTGTAATATAAAAGCTATTCCCAAGGGCATGGGAATAGCTAATACCAAGGCCCCCCCTTGGAATGGTTATTCCCCTTGCAAAGGTAATAGCTCATTCCTAGGCATGTTATTCCCATGATAAAATGATCCAACCAAACGATGGAATAGGTCTATTCCAAGGAATGTTATTCCATTCTTGGCCTATTCCATGAACTAAACATGCCATAAAAGAATTAAAAATAGTTAATATACGTATGCAGTATATATCACGACCAGAACTCATGTTTAGGCATGTTTCCATTTTGATCAATTTGAAAATTGGGAGATGAAGGAAGCATAGAAAGGAAATTTCATGTAAACAGATATATACATACACACGGCAACTAGATAAAGAATTAAAAATGAAACCAAATTAATTGACTTCTGCAATTAAATGAAGGCCGATCGCAAATCAGAGAAAAGCGACTCCACTCCCTGGAAGATGCGTCGATCAGAAGGTAGGTCATGGAGAATACACCAATCAGGTCTCGTCTGGATCGCTGGCTGTGACGCAACCGGCCTGGTCTGGTCCGGATCGCCGGACTCACGCGGAGCTCTCCGACCGGGAGGCTGGCGTACCTCCGCCGTTCACGCCATCTATGGGAACGACGCTTGACAGAGGTTGCGAAGGCCAACCGCAGGAAGAAAAACGAAAGGGCAAAACGAGAGTGCGGAGGGCAAACAAAACAAGGGTAATTTTAGTTTCATGCGTTGATTACGCAAATGCAACCCCTAATCAATATCTTATAAACTGCTAGGCAATAAAAATAGAGTAGCACAGATTTTCAGAATTAACATTTATACATTCACATTTGACAGCATTGTATGAGTAAAGAATTAGGGTTCAAGGAATCAGTACCGGTTTAAGTGTCATAGTATATAATAGAAGGCGGTTATTTAAAAACCGTCATCCCTTAACCGACGTAGTATATAATAGAAGGCGGTTATTTTAAAACCGCCGTTTATTGAGTGACGTAGTATATAATAAAAGGCGGTTATTTACAAAATCGCTGTCTATTATGTGTCGTAGTATAACAAAATATATTAGAAGGCGATTATTTACAAAACCGCCTTCTATTAAGTGACGTGGAATATCATTTCTGTAGTAGTGTGTTAATCTCCGGTGATTGACGATTGCAATAGACTATTATGTAATGATTATCAAGTATCAGAATAAGAGAGAGAAGAAAAGCGTAAATTGAGAGTGCATAAAGAAGATGCGGAGGATTCTCATTCGTTCCTTGTCTGAATACACCGATACAACTTCATTAAAAAGGCCCTAAACTATCGATCCATGATCCTAGAAAATAGGATCGTGGGATAGGATAATGGCCACAAGCTAAGTCTAACATGCTAAGATAATGGCCATACATAGAAATAATTACAACAGTGAAGCCTATTTCAAGTTATTTGACATTATCATTTTTTCTTTATTTAATTTAAATTTTAATTATAGAAGTATATATTAATTTAGTATAGGGTCCATTTTTATCACTATGCCCAAAGCCTATAAAATGATAGAACCGGCCCTGCAAATAATGTACTTTTAGTATATTAAAAATGTATATTATATTTAGGTAAAATACATTATTTTGTCTAATGTAAATTCAGTACACAAATAATATACTTTTAATATATTAAAAATGTATGTTTTATTATGGTCCACATAATAATTTACGCATCTGACCCGTGCTGACTTTTCTAATCTACTACAGTCCATGGGTACACCAAAATGGTATGCATATACTAACTCAATGTTAGTTATACAATTTTACATTGTTTTTTTAACAAGTTGTAATGTGACACTTAAATAAATAAATAAATAAATATATATATATATATATATATATATATATATATATATATATATATATATTTATATTCACTTATTGAATCAATCATTTGAGACTGACTCAAACTTGGACGCCTATTATTAAGAGTAAAAGACATTTTTGGTTCTAGATTTATAGTGGCACGGACAATTTTAGTTCTCTTTAAAAAAAAATCAGACAATTTGTGGACACTCTTATTGTGACGAGGACAATTTTAGTCCTCTGTCAATATTCCCGTTAGATGTCCCGTTTGAGCGGGGGTAATTGTGTCTTTTCAACAATTGACCTCTTTCTCCTTCATCAGAGAAGCGCAGCTCCGACATCCTCCTCTGCCCTTGTAAATCGAACAGCAACCCAGAGAATAATATTTGAACATAAAAAAAAAATACAAAACATTTGAGAGATGGTGGAAGTGTATGAGTTACTAAAAGCTGGGCATCAACATGTGAACCACCAACCCACTTCAAGAATTAGTTGTTCCATGTGATTGATCCTATTCCTCCGCCGCTCCTTCTTCCTTGCTTTCTTGGTGGTGCTTCTTCTGCCTTGGGGGCCGACGGGGGAGGCGTGCCACCGCCCTCAGTCGCCGCCGGGGGATGCAGTGGCGGGTCGAGCCGGCCGTCAATGCAAGACGCGCATTTAATTTGGTCTCCACATAGGTCTCGAAATCGTAGTGGGCGCGACCCATGATTCAGCGATCGGAAATCAAGAGATCCGATGTGCACCATGCCTGTAATTGGAAGAATTTTCTGAAATTGAGCCCTAATTCCTTCAATTGGGGGTTTCTCCTTCAAAAACTTGCCAATCAAGGTTAGTTTCCTCTATTTTTCTGGTAGATTTTCCCAATCTGATTCCTTAATTGAGACAATAGGCTTGCCTTCGTTTTGATTGTGGCCAAGTTTTTTGGGTGGAGGAGGTGGGCGAGCCGACGAGAGTGGTGGCGGTGGCGGCGGTCACAGAGATTGGTCATGCGGAGGTTGGGATGAGAAGGGTGGAGAAAGAGGAGGTGGCGGCGGCAGAGGCTCAGATCTGTTCGGATATGGGATTTGAAACGCACCTGCTCGGAGGGATTTTTCGCACGTTGAAGTTAACCGTGAACTCCATGGGAGAGGATCTGTTCTCGGCAATCAGCGGCGGCGGCGGGAGCTTTGGGGTGATTTTAGCCTACAAAATTGAACCAGAATGCCACCGTTGGAAACAGAGGTCGTCGTCATTGCCGGATCTGGAGCGCCCCTCGTTTGCTACACGCTGGAAAGGACCAAAGGTCGCCGGAGTTCGTCGAGGAAGACCGTCGTCACTACTAGAGGGACTTCTCTCGCCGCTTCGTCGGAAAACCAGAAGACGCCGCCGGTGGGGTGTTGCAGTTGTTGGTGAGCTGTGCTACTGTCGATTTTCCATTGAGAAGAGGGAGAGACGAGAGAGGAGATGGGGGTTGTTGGTGGATTAAACTTGTTTGTTGTTGGCAAGGAAGAAGAAGGTTGGGGATGTGTGGTATTGTGGCTGCCATTGTTGTTGTTGTTTTCGTGAATAGAGAGAAACAGAGAGAAAATAAGTCTGTTGTTGAAAAGACGCAATTATCCCTGTTCAAACGGGACATCTAGCGGAAATATTGACGAAGGACAAAAATTGTCCTCGTTACAATAAGAGTGTCCATAAATTGTCTGTTTTTTTTTTAAAAAAAGACTAAAATTGTCCGCGTCACTATAAATCTAGGACCAAAAATATCTTTTTTACTCCTATTATTAATGTTCCTGTTGTGAGTCAATGAAAAGGTTTGTTGGAAGATAAACTCTCCATTTGGACTTGGCTTAACTCCACTAACCCTCAAGTTGACACTTGCAATCTTTTGTCTCATCAGAATTTCAGTTCAAATTCACTTCATATACTGTATAATACTCCGTATAATTGCGAAAATTGTTGTTCTTGTCAAGTTCAAAATTAATGTATCTAAAAACAGAATAGGTGTCAAACTACTTTATGTCTATAGTTTTTGTATTTGACAAAACTATTATTACAGCGTTATAACTTATAACCGGTGTTGCAGAAGGCGCTAGGCATTAGTCGGGCGTCCGTCGGTCGAGTAATTCAGATCGAGTATATCGTACGTGTCTACTTTTTCCACTCAAGGCTATGAGTTGTTAGACTATTATAATTCCACAAACTGGTCAACTACATATGTTAGATGGTTAGTTGAGTACATGACTGGAGGATGAGAATGATAATCGTTGATTCAGTTCTGAACAGATTACAATAGAATACTAAACAGATGAGTCTAACGTAAACTACTCCTATACAGTAGGCTAGTCAGAGTAGTAGACTATTGACTTATTCTAATATAATTATAACAACTATATAATAGAAATAATAATAACATGGCTAACACTCCCCCTCAAGCTCAAGGAGGGTGCATAACCACATTGAGCTTGTCTCGTAAAGAAGCAAACCGCGGGCCTGGTAGCGGCTTGGTGAAGATATCAGCTAGCTGGTCTTTGGTCGAAACAAAGTTGACTGTCATATCCCCGGATGCGACCTTGTCTCGAACAAAGTGATAGTCGATTTCTACGTGTTTAGTCCTGGCATGAAAAACAGGATTAGCACAAAGATAGGTGGCCCCGAGATTATCACACCACAGTGTAGACGGTTCTCCGCTATGTAACCCTAGCTCACGGAGTAGTGACACAACCCATGTGACTTCAGCAGAGACGTCAGCTAGAGCCTTATACTCGGCCTCAGTGGATGAGCGAGCAACAGTGCGTTGCTTCCTGGATAGCCAAGAGATCAGATTAGACCCAAGAAAGACAGCATATCCGCTAGTACTTTTCCTGTCTACCGGACAACCGGCCCAATCGGAATCTGAAAAGGCATGAATAGTGGTCGAGGATGAAGCAGTCAGACGCAATCCGTAGGTGAGAGTCCCTTTGATGTACCGAAGGACCCGCTTAACGAGACCCCAATGATCAGTAGTAGGGGAGTGCATGAATTGACATAACCGATTCACTGCAAAAGACAGGTCAGGCCTCGTGATGGTTAAGTACTGTAATGCCCCTACAATGCGACGGTACTGGGTCGGATTGTCAAACGGTTCTTGAGTTGGTGAAACAGCTTGAGTTACTGCAGCGGGTGTAGCTAGCGGCTTGCACTCAGACATCCCAGCGCGAGCTAGTATATCATTCATGTAACGTCGTTGAGATAGCACCATGCCGGTGTCGAGCTGTACAGTCTCTATGCCAAGAAAGAATCCCGGAGCACCAAGATCCCGGATTTTAAATGTGTCAGATAGTTTACCAAGCAGAGTAGTAATCAGCGTTGCATCATTACCCATCATGATGATATCATCAACATAGACAAGTAAGAAGACCCGGGAAGAACCAGTCGTGAAATGGAATAATGATACATCAGTCTTAGACGGCAAGAACCCTGCAGATAATAAATAGTCATGAAGCCTTTTGAACCAAGCGCGAGGAGCTTGTTTCAGGCCATACAAGGAGCGTTGAAGATGACACACATGATCAGGATGCGTCGGGTCTTCATAACCTGGGGGCTGTCTCATGTAGACGGTTTCAGCTAGATGTCCATTGAGAAAAGCATTATGGACATCTAACTGACGTAATGTCCATCGGTGAGAGACGGCAAGAGAAAACAACATGCGCACAGTAGTTGGCTTGACTACCGGACTAAAAGTGTCGAAGAAGTCCTCGCCAGCTACCTGATTAAAGCCTTTGGCTACAAGCCGGGCTTTATAGCGTTCCACCGAGCCGTCAGCAGTTCGTTTGGTCCTGAATACCCATTTGCACCCGATCACATTCATGTGTGGTTCAGCGGGTACTAGAGACCAAGTGTTATTGTGTAGGAGTGCATTGAACTCCTGATCCATAGCCTCTCGCCACTGCGGGTGCCCCACGGCCTGTGAATAGCACGTGGGATCAGTGGTTGCACTCAGAGCCTGAAAATCTTCGTTCGTACCATGAGTCATACGACGAAGCCGCATCCCATGCTCTCGAGTCCGAGTCGTGATTTTGCGAACCCGGACTCTACGAGCCCTGACTGGCCCTTCAATGGCCAATGCTGGCGGTTCTTCTCTAGCCAAGGGAACTGGGCTGGCTGACGGGCCCGGTACAACCTCAGGGGACACCGCCGTGGGGTGAGACACAGTCTGAGTTAAGACTGGACTGGTCGCCCAAGGGAGTGCCGGAGGCGTTGCTGAGATGTCAACCTGTTTCTCCAAGTCTGCAAAAGGGAAAACATGCTCATCAAAGCGCACATGGCGACAGATATAGACTTTTCCCGATGTTAAATCAACACATCTGTACCCCCTAAAGGACAACGGGTAACCTAAGAATACGCAGGGTGCCGACCGGTACTCTATCTTGTGCCGATTGTATGGCCGAAGATAAGGGTAACAGCGACACCCAAAAACTCGAAGGAATGTGTATGGGGGTGACACTTTATGTAGAAGGCTGTATGGACTTTGAAACTTTAAAACAGACGAGGGTAGATAGTTTATTAGGCAAGTTGCTGTTTCAAAAGCGTAGTCCCAATATTGCAATGGGACTGAACCTTCGGCCAGTAGGGCCAAGCCGGTTTCGACTATGTGACGATTTTTACGTTCTACCCGCCCATTTTGTTCATGTGTATATGCGCACGATTGCCGATGGTTTATACCAAGATTAATGAAGGTGTTATGTAGTTTGCGATACTCCCCTCCTAAATCTGACTGAATGGACTTGATAGAACGCGAAAATTGGCGTTCTACCATGACACGGAACGACTCAAAAGTTTTATATATATCCGATTTCACCCGTAAGGGATAAAACCACGTGAAACGGGAGAAATCGTCAACGAAGAGTACAAAATACCTATAGCCACTAGCAGAAATTACATGGGCAGGGCCCCAAATGTCGGTATATAATAAATCCAACACATTTTGACTACTTAAAGGAACCCTATCTAAAGGAAATCTGGAAGATTTGCCCATATGACATGATTTGCACGACTCCAATGTTGTGACTTTATTTGTTGCAACTGGACACTTTTGTAACACGCGACTTTGGACGTTGTAATGCGGATGGCCGAGTCTCCGATGCCATATGGTGGGTGTTGCACGAGAGGTGAGATAAGCAAAATGGGAGTGCGACACCGGGAGTTTATATAGGCCACCCTCCGTGAACCCCTTAAGCAGTATTGCCCGAGTTATGGAGTCCTTCACAAAAAAGCAATTCTTGTGAAATTCAAAAAAACAGTTATTTTCATTAGTGAATCGCTGGACCGACAGTAAAGGAACTGACAACTCAGGAACTAATAAGACATTAGATAATTTTAACTCTTTTGACATGGATGGTACAGACGCATGACCAACATGAGATATAGCCAAACCTGCACCATTTCCTACGCGCAGGACATCACCACCGTTGTATTCGTCAGACTGAGATAGCAGTGTGTGATCCGGCGTCGCATGAGCCGAGGCTCCAGTATCGGGGAACCAGCCGGCAGCAGCGCCGGAAGCAGCATCATCTCCGGACAGCGCAACATGAGCCTGCGCCTGATTCTGTCCGGCATAGCGCTGGAAGCAGGTGACGGCAGTGTGGCCATCGACGCGGCAGATCTGGCAGCGGGGGACGCCGTTCCGGCCGCGACCACGGCCTCGTCCACCTCGGCCACGGTTGCGACCCTGGCCGTTCGAGCCTTGCCGTCCGCCTCCTCCAGTTCGACCACGACCAGCATAATGTGCCGCCGGCGCAGCCGCAAAGGTGGGATCGGAATGCACCGGGAAGTCTTCTGCATGAATGAATTCCTGTGCCTGCAAATAGTCTGAAATTTGAGAGATTGTTACCGAAGTTCCCGCGGCCGTAAGGGATGACGCCATAGCCCGATATTCTGGACGGAGTCCCCGGAAGACGAACAGATTCTGTTCATCAAGGGAAATTGGTCGTCCGGCTAACGCAATATTCTCCACTAATATTTGCGCACGACCAAGATACTCGGCTGCCGTACTGCTTCCTTGGCGTAAAGAATGGAATTGGCCGAGGAGACTTAAACAACGCGCGCGAGTGGAACTGCTCAACGCCGTGGTGATGGATTCCCACACTTCACGGGACGTCGCACGGCCTACCGCTAAATGCATTACCTCATCCGAGAGGGATGAGATAAGCAGAGACAAGATCGCTTGGTCTTGTTTGATCCACGCCTTATACTCAGGATTCGGGATCGGAGTCGGGGTGGCGGATGCGGTCGCGGACTGACCGGAAACTGGCGGAGCGGTGATGACTGGCGGTGGGCATGGGATTTCGCCATCCACAAACCCCAGCAAGTCTTGGCCACGGAGAAACGGTACTAGCTGAGTCCTCCAGAAGAGGAAATTGCGCATTGTCAATTTAATTGACACGAAGTGATGCGCTCCGGACAGAGGATTGGAGCCGGAGGCCGGAGACGCACCACCGGCGGCAGTCACAGTCCTCTCCGATGAGTTACTCGACATGGCAGCGTACGGTGGTTGGTGTTTTTCGGTGAGGGTGGGGGATTTTTTGGAGAGAGAATCGACCTGGTTGGCTGATACCAGATGAGAATGATAATCGTTGATTCAGTTCTGAACAGATTACAATAGAATACTAAACAGATGAGTCTAACGTAAACTACTCCTATACAGTAGGCTAGTCAGAGTAGTAGACTATTGACTTATTCTAATATAATTATAACAACTATATAATAGAAATAATAATAACATGGCTAACATGGAGGAATATAGAAGAGGAGCAACCGAGCACACAAAAAATACCACTCGGTCGAGTTGGGCGCCGACTCATCAGCCTAGTTCGGCGCCAACTAGGTGGAGTTAGACACCTATCTAATCGGCCGATTAGTCGGTCAACTAACTAAAAGCCGCCTAGAGCTGATATCGCCTAGGCTTAGGGACACCTAGTGCCTAAGCGGCTGCCTAGGCCGATTTTTACAACACTGGTTATAACTTCGTTATGATTTAATAACCTCATCACTGTACGGACTATTACCCTACACCTACATCTATTATACCTTTTTTTCTATTTTTTTAAAATTATCATTTTATTAAAATTCAAAGTTCATATCATATCACATGAACACGTACTTTAGATAAGTATGCAATAAGTTAGTTGGATTATATATGCGCCTTACGTTACACAATGCATAAAGTATATAAAGTAATCAATTAAAAAAACAAGTAAATAAAGCATGTCAAACATGGAAGGCTTCTTCTTCTTGCATACTTGAAGCCCAACACATTTGTCAACTCTCTTCAAGCTGAGGAGAATCTTACTCATATGAATTTTAGTTTACCAAATCCGATCCTATAAGAATAACAATTAACAAATTTGTATACTATACCATTAAGGTTTGTTAGGGATGAAATATATAAAAGGACAATGCTAGATGTCTCTACATTACCACTCATAAACTTTTCACTCTATAATGTGACAAGTTTTAATAGCTTGAGATTAAAAAAAATAAATAAATAAAAATAAAAAAAATAAAAAAAATCACGATTTGCCATATTAGGGAATGACAAGTTTTTTAGTGGGAAATGTAGGGACAATAAGCATTTTCCTATATAGAATATAATAAATATACAATATCACTAATCATTAAAATTTTAGTTGGAATAAAGGTTACAAAATATACTCCGGTGGACACGCGGTGGTGCCGTCAACGAACCCGTATACGTTTTGGCCACGTAGAAACAGTACAAGCTGCACTCTCCAAAACAGGTAGTGTGTGCCAGTCAGCTTGGTAGAGACGTAGTGATGGGCTTGGTGAAGCATATTGGGGAAACGATGGTTTTGGGTAGTTGTATCTGGTGAGGCTACGGTGATCGCATGGTCAGTAGCAACCGGCGGCGTATCATCAGTGGAGGCGGGTGGGGAAGGGTTGTTTTCATGGTGGCCATAACATCAGGAAGGCTAATCTCATACCAAGTTGAGGAAATAAACTATGTGTTCTATATATATTGAAGAGCAGAGAATACACTATATATTTATACAGCGATTATAGCATAACAATAGGAGTTAGCCTAAGAGAATAGGAAGTAGAACCATGAGATGATGAGAATCTTACTGCCTAGTATCCATACTACTAAACAAAATGCAGATATGATTTTTTTTTTTTTTTTTCACATAGTACTATGAGATTAATTCAAATTTTGTTCAAAGTCAATACCAATACTATGCGATGCGTTTCCTACTTTCCTACCACTGTGAGGCTAATTGCGTTTATTATTGTATAAGATAAACATTTTAGAACGAATATAATTATTCATCAAAAATGCAGATTGTGTTGACTTTTAGGCAAGTAGAATGAAATCCCTCATATAAATTCCAAAAGTTAATTGGCCAGTTTGGAGATTTGTCTTATTTGGTAACATAGTTAGTTTATCAATCAAATTTCACTTGTTTGACCGCTATTAGCTGTTTGACTTGGTTAAACAGCTAATATAAGTGTTTGATTAATTAGTTTTTTGTGACATGTTATTGCTCCAAAACACTAAAATTTGAAAAGATGCTCAAAACTGTTTTTTCGATCAACTTTTTTAGAAAGTTATTTTGCTTTTAATCAGCTATCAGCTATTAGCTAATTTACTAAACATTTTTCTACAATCAACTAAGGGTCCATTTAGAAACTCCGAAAATGACTTTTGAAAAATGTTTTCTGAGTTTCCAGTGTTTGGATGCAATAGGAAAACTCAGTCAACTGAAAACATTTTCCGTTACCGGAAAAAAATGTAGGCATTTTGGTGGAAAATGACTTCCACCAAAATTTGGTGGTAGTCGTTTTCCGCTAATACTCAAAATGTGATTTCCGGCGGAAATCCTTTAATTTTTTTATTTATATTTTGATAAATAATATTATTTTTAATATTATTATATATTTTTATATTTTAAATACAATATTTAAAATTTTTAATTATACAATTCTATTCATTGTCCAGAAAAATGAACCAAACACACCAATACAAATTTTTAGAATGCAACCAAACAATAGAAGGAAAAATGTTTTTTGAAAAATAATTCATTTTCTAGAAAATATTTTCAGAAATCATTTTCCTACTTTTTAAACAGACCCTAATACTATTGATTAACTAGTCAAATTTATTAACTCAACCAGCTAAGAATTATTTACAAAACACCACTAATTGGATAGAGACGCATAGCATTAAGTAGGTGGTTGCATGACTTGCTAGTGGCGCTCTCCATTGACCTTCTATACTCTTCCGTGTATGTGGCCTCTCGCCGCCACAAAGGCCGTGACAATGATCTATTTGGAGCGCGGCGATTATTGCGTACTTGCTGGTTGTTGGTAACCAAGACGTGACCCGATTCACAAACACAAAAATAATTATAAGTACATATATAATATTCATAGAATATGACATTTTCTTGTCTTGAAATATTCTTCATCTGATCCATATATAGTTTGTACAGAGTCATAAAATAGTAAACAATATAATATAAAAATGGAAAGTGGGATGAGAACGCGCGGGGGTGGAGGGGGGGGGGGGGGGTCAGTTGACTCTCCTAATAAACCCCCTCTTGTGATATGATCCTCCTAAAATTGAGGGGATTCAACCAAATGTTTAATAAAAATGAGTTTGTTCAATTCCATTCAACACATTCAAATGAAAGCAAATAGGTGTACAGATTAATTAGTTTCAAGTCATGACATGATTGTACACTCTTTGATTTATGAAAAAACTCGTAATTGGTATCTAAAGTTGTGTTTTAGATAAAATCTGACTTGTGTGACTCTAGTTAATTAATAAAAAATCACAATAAAGTAAATCAGTCTATGTTGTCCATAATTACCGGCTTAAAAAAAAAAATCAATAAATAGCTCCCACATAGAAACAAACTTTGAACCTTGTAAATTGTGATTATCAAGTTCAATGTTCAATAAAATTGACTGGGGTTGTCCTATGACCGAGCACTCTTTATATACATATTGTAGCTTGATGCTATACGTGAATGGATATAGGTCCATTGGTTGTTGCATTTGTGGTCAAGTTCAACTCTTCGTTGGGGCTGAACTTATTAGTTAGACCTAAGTAATTATGGACAACTTAAATTTGTTTATCCCTTTGTGATCCTTTATCGTCTAAAGTCATAAGAGTACATATTCGGATAATAGATGCAAATTTTTCCATAAATCAAAATTTGTTTTCTTTTCTTAATTCTGTATCTTCTGTGTCCCAAAAACAGAAATGGTCCGACCAAATTTTTTCCCACGATATTATTATACCATTTAAATGCAAGAAGTAGTCTTAAAATTTCTTGGGGAAGACAAAATACGCTGTTTCTGCCTTCTGGTGGTGTATGTAGTTTGACAAAATGAATGCAGTCAACTTCACCGTACAGAGTTTCCACCTAATTCAGTGATAATTTGAATGACATATATGACTTTATCGTGGTAGTCGGCGGCTATATCCTCGTATATTCCTCGAATACGCTGTACCACTGGTCTAGATATATAAATATATTCACCAACAACTATATTAATCTTACCATTATCATTATTCTCAAGAGTCAAACATGTTGGGTATCTCAGACCAAAAGAAATTAGAATGGAGAAAATCTGTGTCGTGTACGAAACACTATCTTACAAGCGTCTTTGAACTTGGTACACTTACAATGGGTAACAAAGTATGCAGATAGAACTTGACTAACTCTATGCTCAGACAGAAGAGAAGAGAGAAGAAGAACGACAGACATGTATTTCCTCCTTAGTTTCTCTCCAAAATATTTCAAGTTCTCCTAGAAAGGTTGTTGTTTAAAAAGTTGGTGAAAGACTCTTTTGAAAGCAATCTAGGACAACAACTCTTTTGAATATCACATTATTGAATGTTTCTCCAATAAACCCCCACACATTCAAATAAAGTGTGTAAATGAATGATGTCTAGGGGTGTGCAATCGGTTAACCGAACCGTTCTAAAAACGAACTGTTTTAACCCGAAGTTTTTAAAGGTTAAAACCGTTAACCGGACCGATCTTTGTATATATTACCGAATTAAATTAACCGAAGAGATTTTTTTTTTTGATTAATCGGTCGGTTATCCGATTAACCGAACTTTTTTTAAGTTAAAGTTTTAAATCTTTAGATCTTTAAAATAATCCCTATACAAATAAATTTAATTAAAATAATATCTATAATAAGAAATTTAATTAAAATAATACCTATAATAATAAATCCATAAGAAAATATACAAACACAATACCACAATAACACTACAAACATAAAAACACAAATTATAGAGTCCAAATATCTCTCCCCCCCCCCCCCACCCCCCCCCCCACACACATATATATATTTAAATTTTTGGTTAATCAATAGTTTTAAATCGAATTAATCGGTAATCGAAATTTTGCAAGTTGAAATTTCCCAATCAACAACAGTCATATTATAATAACTGTCAATTGATTTAAATGTTTAAATTTAAATTAAGTTTATAATCTTTGCAAGTTGGAGTTTATAACCTCCATGAAACTTTTAGGTAACTTCTTCTTAGAGTTGGGATATAATTATATGTAATATATATATATATATATATATATATATATATATATATATATACACGTGCAATTGTGCAGTTAGACTCACATTAAACATTAAATTAACGCACTTTAAATACACAATACACGCACATTCAATACACAAATAAAATACCACTTTAAGCACAAAACTCACGCAGCTTAAGCACAACCTTCACGCACCTTAAGCACAAAACTCACGTACCTTAAGTACAAAAACACATGCATCTTAAGTTTCAACAACTAGTCACATTAGGTACAAACTCACGCACCTTAAGCACAAGACAAACGCACCTTAAGGACAAGACTCACACACCTTAAGTACAAAACTCACGCACCTTAAGCACAAAACTCATGCACCTTAAGTTTCAACAACTATTCACATTCAGTACACATGCACGCACGTAAAGTACAAAACGCACGCACCTTAAGCACAAGCCTCACGCACCTTAAGTATAAGCATACACTACTTTGACACCTGTTGTGTCACAGACGCACAGTGTGGTTAGCTTTGACATGGTCTTTGGTTTTTTGGGAATTGTTTGGTTACAGTTGTTCGAACAGGAGTTCACGATCGTGGCCCAGGATTTACTATCGGCGGCTACACGGATTACTGAAATGATCCAGGAGAACCCAACTCAGGCTCGGGACCACCCCGAGTTCAAAAGGGTCGGCGATGCGGCTAGTTTGTTGAGGAGGGAGACACCGGAGACGCCAGAGGGCATGCACCACAACAGCAACGCACCAATTCAGCCACCGATTGCGTCCATAGCCCCCCCCCCCCCCCCCCCCTCCCCGGTCGATGCTATGTGGCAAGACACACAGTTTTTAATGGAATTGGACCGGGTGGAGGACGCAGCGAGACGGGGCTCAGCAACCTCCGCGGGGTCGGGGCAAGCGACCACAGAGGAGTTGGGTGGGGTCGATGCACCATCTTTTAGCTTAGGCTTGACACAGGAGCTAGCAACCCCAAGAGTCGACAACCGCACGGCAGAGCCATCGGACATACGGACGCCATCTCCACAGGTATGAACTCTAACACCCGCATGCACGACTATATATTTCCATGTTCGTCCGTCTTAATAAACGCAGGTACCCGTACACGCAGGTACAACGGCGGGAGACTAGGCCGGGGAAAACAACGCAGGGTACAGCCTCAAAGCTGAGAGATGATGTACGCCGCGAGCGCAAGAAGCCCCAAGAGCCTGAGGATGAATCGTTTGGCGTGTTTTTCAACACCGCCGATGGGTACCCTAGCATCCCACTTCTACCGATTTATGTCGTACGGATGTGACTGTTTGGCTTGCCGCATAGTGATCAGTAAGTCATGTGGGGCTCATGCACTTATACCAAATCTATTACTAACCCTAAACTCCATGTGCTGACCCTGTTTGGGGTAAAATATAACAGGAATCAAGTTTTATTCCAACATGCCAAACGCAAAGCTAGGTGGGCGGACTTCTTAACCATGAAGGAGGGGACGAATGTGACCAAGGTAATAATAGATGCGTGGTGTTCGGTGCTCAACGCTAGGGAGCAACCTCGAAGGAGCGGGGTGCTCAGTCGCCTGTTTGTCTCAACAGCTGCTACGGTATGTGTCCATTTTCCATTTTCTGCTGTGTATTCCATTTTCTGCTGTCCTGGTTTGCTGCAACTATGCCAAGTGTGTCTTTACTTACTATAAAATGCGAGCAGTGCACACTGCATAATATATTCCTCCTTCTCATAATATGTTTTTTGCAAAACAGTTTGAAATCGCCTGTGTGGGGGTAGGGAAATTGAATTCATTATTCTGTTTTCTATATGGATGGTGTGTTTTGAACTAGGTTAATCTAAGATGTCATGACCTCCATAATTGTTAATTAATGTATCATGTTCAGGCAAGGTATAATTAATTTTATGCCCATTCGGAGGACTGCGTTAATGGAGTTGGCCTCTTTTTTACGGACACAATGATAACTAATAATTGTTGTATTTACAGATTGGGATAGCAGTGGGGATCTCGGCAAGCCGTGATGCAAGGTTATCGTGGTTTAAACGCCGGTTAGATGCCGAATTCCACACAACTGACCTACTGAGGACAGCTACATTAGACATGGTAACCCATTCCACGTTTTTTATACACTGAGCCCCCAACAGTATGTATTAACTAAAACTGCCCTATTTCTTGTAGTATGTCTTCCCCATATTACGCAGGCCACGCTTTTATGTGATGTGCATCAATTTTAAGCACCCCAAGTTTGTAATCCTCGATAGCTCGTCGTCCCCGGACGTATGCACAGACCAATACGAGGGAGCACCGGAGGAACTGGTAAGCACAACCACTTTTACTCCGAGTGTGGTTGGAGCAATGGGATGGTGCATCTCTAATTTATGTAATTATAATTTGCAGAGAGACCTCTTAGCCGCATACCTCGATTCCAAACAACACACTGTCCGTGCTCTCCGGCTGAGGGTCATGCAACCCGAGAGGTTGTGTTTGGCATGGAGTGACACCGCTGCTCACGAGGACTCGGGAATATATGCTATGAGACACATGGAATCTTTTGTTGGACAGGATGCCGCAAGTTGGGGTAGTGGACTTTGGACAGGGGATCAACTGGTAATTAGAGCCTTGAGGAGGCGGTACTTGTACAACATCCTGCTCAGTGCAGTGAATTCCAACATGCAGTCTGTTCGTGCACAAGCGGGAGAGTATGACCGGAATAGGATGAAACGGTTGCTCACCGGTGCACCGCACACACCGGACACCAGTAGTTAAAACTTAGGATAATAGGTAGGCAGTAGCACGAACAGTAATGTTTACAGGACTAGTAGCAACTTAATTATCTGTTGCTCATTTAATTTTTATCTTCATTTTTTAGCAACTTGAGTACAATAAGGAGCA